>NC_081406.1:291056444-291358904 GCF_030272615.1 Cryptomeria japonica | reverse complement strand
TCAGCAAGAAACAGTCATGTACTTCTTTATCTACTGTTGAAGCTGAGTATCTTGTTGTTGCTACTAACTGTACACAGGTTTTATGGATGAAGCAAATGTTGAAGGATATCAAAGTGCATTGCACTGGACCGGTAGTTATTCACTATGATAACTCTGCTGCTATTGGCATATCAACAAATCGGGTATTTCACTCTAAGACAAAGCACATATCTATCAAGTATAACTTTTTGAAGGAGAGCGTGGAAAAAAATGAAGTCAGATTGGTTTATGTGAACACTAAAGAGCAGATTGCAGATATTTTCACTAAACCTTTGCCAAAAGAACCATTTGAGTACCTGAGAAATAGGTTAGGAATTTCTGCCCCTTCGGTAGAGAACTGATTGATGCTTTTTGGAATCGGTCCGATATGCATTATCAGAGATATTTTTCATTCCGGCACTGATGTGGGGATGCTACTGCTCAGGGGGAGTAATTAGCTTTGTGTTTCAGTGGTTTATGTTTTTGCTTTTATATTTTTGTCAAATTTCTGGCATTGATGTCAAAGGGGGAGAGATATTGATGTGAAAAAGAAAAAAGGGAGTTGTATACATTAGGGAGAGATATATGGGTAATTCAGAGCTTTGCAAACATATCATTTGCAGGGGGAGTTTGGTTTTTGTTTCAAAATTTCATTGCTATATCTTTATGTGGAAGATTGTTGGTTATCTTCCATTGGGGGAGACTTATTTGGCATTTCTTGGTACTTAGATGTTTTTTCACATCTAGTGTTGCCATCAATGTCAAAGGGGGAGATTGTTGGCCATTTGGAAGAATTGATTATGTGTTGCATTGATGTTTTGTCATTGATGTCAACACTAGTTGTTTTGGATGCTTTACCGACACCCTTCTGGTCTCAGTAGGATGAGTGGTTTCTGGTTGGTTTGGATCTAGCATGATCCGGTATGCTCCGGTATAGTTTGGTTATGAAATTGGCATGTTCATATTCAGTCAGTTGGTTTTGGTCTGGTGATCGGATGCTATCCTGTTTGCTTGGAAGCTTGGCTTGTGGTACCGGCGAGGGTTTCACCGGCAGAGCCTTGATGAAGATCTTTGATGATATGCATAAGTGGTGTTGGTGCAGCTTCTGGTATGGATTCAGGATGTTGTTGGTGATCATGTTCGAGACTTGGCGAATGGAGATCATTGCTTTAGCGTGTGGACCTATATTTGGTCCCGATTGATCTAGGTTATGGAACGGCTTAATGAAACGTATGGATTGGACCTCTCGATGTGTTTCTGGGATGTCTTATGGGTTGAATATTGTTTGTTTGGTCTAAGGCCGACATGTTTTGTAATTATGTAATTGGTTTATTGTCTGGTGACCGACCTGCTTGTTTATGGTTGAGGGTTTGTATATATATGATGTAAGATCTCATTGTAGAGAATCATGGTTATGGTCAAGGGAATGGGAAATGGATATGTAATGTGCGAATAATGTAATATCATTCAGGCAAAGGATTTGGTCGATCATTGGAGATTGAATTGGGCTTATGTAAGAGGATTTAGTCCTCCGGTATTGAGTTTAACCGGAACTGTACTCAGGCATACGAGATGCTATCTTTGCAATTCAATCACTTCTCTGGATTGTAGTCTGGATTTCTATGTAGTCAATGAGACTCCTTTTGTGTTGAGCAGTTCGCTCTAGGCTATTGGTCTTCCTGCAAGTGCAAGCCCCTCAATTGTAATTCACATACTTACTGCAGAAGTATTATCTGACTGTGGGTAGGCTTCCCACCGTGGTTTTTCCCTTTACCGAGTTTTCCACGTATAAATCTTGGTGTCATGTGGATGGTATTTATTCTCTAATTATTGTTTATGCTTAATTGATTTAACTGCTATTACGGTATTTGATTTAAGCACTCCGGTATTTATGCTTTGGGTTCCAGTATTAAAGTTTTAATTGCTTAATGTTCTGATAATTTGTCTCAACTGATTCACCCCCCCCCCCCTCCCCCTCTTAGTTGTCTTCTGGTTATTTGAATTGTCTAACAATAGGTAATGTCATAAGTTTGGACAGCTTTCTAGTTGTGGAAAATCTGATTTTTCCTTCTAGGACTAAAAAACTCTAAATTTCCTATGAAGTGTTGTTGTCTATGTTAAACCTGAGTTGTGTAAGGATTAGCTTGTGTATTAATCAATTGTGTGTATTAAACAGAATGTAAAGGTCTGAAAACCATTTTGGTGCATTACCATAATAGCAATAGGTTCTTTTCAAGCTAGCTCTTTCCTTTTCCTTAGTAAAATCAATAGTTTAGCTTAGTTTAGGTGATTGCAGCAGGGAACCAGCCCTCTCTGAAGGTTGACTTCAGTTTATCAAAGCCCACACTTTGAGAAGTCATCCAATGTTTCATCAATAAGCTGAATTTGCTCAACTTGGCAAGGGTGCATTATTTGGTAATAAAAAGTACAACTAAATGCACTGCATCAAAAGCAAAATTTGATGATATTATGCTTTATGTATGCATCTCTATAAATACACCAGTTAATGCACGCCAATCCACATAATAAACAATTTCATCTTAAAATGGATACCAACCCCATTGAGGCAGTGTGATTAAAAAAAAAGAAAAATAATTGATGACATTATGCTTTACCCTATACATCTCTATACATACAACAACTAGAGCATGCCAATTATACTATCTTTTGAACTCATTATAGCATATGTAATTACCATTAAAGCAAAGAAAAAAACCCAAGCTTCTCATCTTAACAAAATTTGGTCTTTTATCCTGTCCACCATGGATTATTGAGAATCATATCAAAAGGTAAATCAATCTTTGAAGCACTGCAGCTATCTTCATTAATTTGAAACAGAAATTCCATTTACATTGCATCCTTGCATATTTTCATTTGAACATATTAGTCTGAATTCCAAAAACTACTTGCAGCTTCCACCTATGCGATCTCCTAGTTCCCACTTTTACACACAAATTCTTAAAAATGTGTCCAAACCAATAACCACATTAAGAAAACCTGGATTGACACAGAATCTGCAGGCCATTCTGAAAATCTACATATAAAATAGAGAGGATGCACTGAAGTGCAATAGCGAAAATAGCAAACCTGATAAAATAGTTTCAATGACCTCAAGCTGTAGTCCTCTAAAGTTGGAATGTCCAAAATGTTGCTGCAACAGCTTCAACAACCATTCTCGTTTACTGCTATTATCAACCTTGTTATATTCCCCACTTGATATGGACCTGGCTTTTGATGGTGGCAATAGTGCTTTTTTCATTGTGAATATTTGATATGCTCCCACCAAAAGTGTAACTGAGATCAAACATTCGATGCTAAATAAATATAAAAAAAGTCATAGTATAACCATGTTTGTATGTCATGGAAAGAGAAGACTGGATTAGAAAAATCTAATATTAAGTTTGTGGAATTAATTAAAAAGAGATTCATAGATATTAAAAATATATTGATGCATAAGCAGTACTTTGATGGACAAAAGCATTTCTAGAAAAGATAACAGTCATTAAACTGATATACAAAGACAGAAGACTATTGTAAAAAAATAAGGTAATCATTAAATGGAAATTTCCAATTTTCTAGTGTTCCATGATGACACATTCCCTAGATCTAAGTGAAGATCCAGATGTCCTATTTAACTGGGGACTTGGAGGGTCATCCCCTCCCTGTTCCCCTTTTATGGCCTTTTGTAGGACTTCCTAGTATCCCCTTAGGTATCCCAACATTCCTTAGCCGTCCATGAGAGATTAGAGTATCCCTCACATCAAATGCATAAAAAACAGAAAAACGAAAATTAAAAGCATTCTAAAACAAATCAAACCCTAAAGGGTGAGCCCACCAAGGCCCCTAAACCCAAAAAATTAATACCCATGCCCATTGCTATTTTGCATTTACCAAAAAAGAAGAGGAAGAGGAAACGAGAGAAAAAGGAGCAGTTTCTAAGAAATCAATCAAATAATGCTTCTAATTTCTTAGCTTAACGCTCAATGTATCATGCAACATTTTTTTTGGTGTCTCTCAATATAAATCATGTTTCATACTATGTTTATGATTATCAGACTATTAGATGGATTATGGAATTATTGCATTGTTATTGTTCTTACTCTTTATAACTTTGGCTTCTTTTTGTCTCTATGTTATTTTTAGGTATTTTTAATCTATTTGTATTTTTTTTTAATTGAAATCAAAACAAAGATTCATCCCATAAACTTGGAGAAACGCTAGAAATTTCTGAACTTCAACGAGCAAATCCCATATTTTACTACTCTTTTTTGACTTTTTAATGCCTATTCTTGATCTGCATTCAGAATTTTCATAGGATTATCTATATTTTGTAATATATAACTATGCCTCTAATCCCCAAAATCTTGTCCTCAAGATCCCTAGGTTTTTGTTCCTACAACATCAAATAAAATGTCATCTCATTTATCATCATGAGGCTTGTTCTAAAGAGTCTTTCCAGCATCAAACAAAAAAGGACACATTACCACAATAAAAGAGGTGATAAAAAAAAACAAGAAAACTAAAAGTGTGGTAAACTTTATAAATTATATCCTATATCTAAATTAGACAAGCATGCCAAGAAAGCAGGTATTATTAATTTATTTTTAATTTGAATCTACTACTTTCAATGAAGAAGTGAAATAAAAGGATCAACTAGCATTCAATAGCACAAGAAAAGAAAAACAATTATGTATACATCAAGGTTTGAGGAGGAACAAATGGCTTGTGCAAGCAGGTGTGACACCATTTGCAATTAGCTTCCTCGTCTTGCAGAGCTTTTGTACTTCGTTGACATCTTTGAAGGAGATGTTTGTGAGCCAAGCATCGCTAGATTCATCTTATCCTAAGAAAACTGATAGACGTTGCAATGACAATTTTTTATGATGTTTTTGGAAATAGAACTACAGGTATCATCAAAGTAACTTAAATTTCAATTTAATTTTTCAATTATATCCTTTCATTTCAATTTAATTTTTCAATTATATCCTTTCATTTCAATTTGTTAAAAATTTTAGTAGTAACTTTAATTGTGATAACCACCCTAGAAAAAAATATTACTTTTGCCAATATGAAGACATCAAATAACATGCCAACAATGTTTACAGCTGTTATGAAATGCCAAGGCAAGTTTACAATACTAATTCCAAATTTGATTATAACAATGGCGCTTACAACTTCAAAACCAACTTCAAATAGCATGAATAGACATCAAACTGAATACAACTTCAAAATTACTTGAAAACATGAATTGGAGTGATAATAGCAAGTCTGGATATAGCATTATATGCTGCTAAATGTAAGTGGCAGGCCTTTTATGGCTGGATAATGAGTTGCAGGTATGTTATTAACAGAGAATTCGCTGCTACAAGCAAACAGTGACTGAACATTGCCCAACAAGCCTCCAAACTTGATAACAACACACTTCCAAAGATCTGAAATGAATTCTATACCAACTATATCAACTCCAACACACTCCAAACTCACTGAAATGATGGTAAACAGATTTTATATGATTGTCTAGGCTATGACAAGTCTGAAATATGACTGTTGCAGATCTAATCAGCCACAATGACACTACAAATCTTTACAAACTCACAAGGAACACCACTCCAAGATGTCAATCAGCAATATTCAACTTGAGTGTCACCCAGGAAGCTAATAAGGACCATGAAATAACTGGCAATCATATCCAGCAGGTTCAAAAACCATGAACAGGTCTGTCAATCAAATAAAATCACAAAACCCACATTTTTCTATTGAAGGCCACCCTCAAACTTGTCCAAACAGCAAGATTAATGCCCAGCGCCACCAAAGAGATCTTGAAAACCATGAAAATGACAATGAATCATGCCCAGCTTCAGATGACCAGGGCTGTAGGTGACATGGCCAGGGCTGTAGGTGGCATGGCCTGTACCTGGGTTGTACTATCTAGACTTAAAAGTCTCTAAAACCCTCTTAAAACTCCATGGACAGATTGGGAATCAGTTCCAATGTCAATGGCTAGGTCTAAAAGCAAGATAACTCCATTTTTGGCACCTAACCAAGCAAGAACAACCTCCCATTTGCAAGGAGAAGCAGCTGTATGTCTCAGCCTAGAAGCAAGTTACACTTTCTTTGAATCACATCAAAAATCCCTGAAATGCAAAGCCAAAAACACACCCAAATTCCTGCAACAATCAAAACACCTTAAAAATGGGGTTCACCCCACAGCGCAACGGTTGTTGTGACACCATGTTGATACGGTGGTTTGCTGTTCGAATCCCCTCAGCCCCGGATGGAATAGTGAATGGCAGGTTAAGGCGGGCCCGTGCATAGGAGAAGAAGTCAAAAAGGTGGCATTGACTGATAGGAGGCCGGTGTGGTCAGGATGCACAAGGGGGGTGTTAAGACCCCAATCACTGAGGACGCAAGTTGGTGACCACAGGTCAGTCAGAGTCGAACACGTGGATGGCCATGCACAGCCACGGAGAGCTAAGAGAGCAAGCGGAGGGATAAGGAAATGGAGTTGTGGAGAGATAAGAAGAGAGAAAATGGAGAGATAAGGAGAGCCACGGAGAGGAGGCACATGGAGTGATAAGTAGTATGAACAGCACAGGAAAAACTCAGCAAGAATCAAATCTAGGAGGTGTTAATGCCTCAGCAGAATTGTAACCACGGGGATTGGGTCCCCCAATGTGACTCCACTAGTTCAACGCTCCAGTCAAAAGTGATAAAGGAACCATTAACCGATCAAAAAAAAACACACCTTAAAATTCATCATTTTTGAAATCCCAAACTGCAAACACAATCAGCACAATGGTGATTCCTGAGTAGAAGCACTCAAACCTAGCTAAGGATTGTCTTTAAAATCAAAAACCAGCAACCAAATGAGGGTTCTCGTCCTCAAATGATCTTTGGAAATGCTTGCGGGTTCAATCTGATAGCATAACGGTATGTGTAATCTTCAGCATATCCACAAATGAAGCCCCAAGATCTCCATTTGAAGCCTTTTTGGAGGGAACTTGCAATTTAAAAAATATAAGTATTCCTTGTCCCTCAAAAAAGACCTTTTTGAAATAATAACATTTCATGTGCAAAGGCCGCCTCCTTATCTAGGTATCCAACAGTTGAAACACTCAATTGCCTACCCAACAAACTATTACGCTAAGTTTCCCCTTTTAATAATTCTTAACATTAAACAACTTAAGTGAATTAATTAAATAATAGCCCAATAACTCATCCAAGTTGCAGAAATCATTGAAATGACATCGGACTCCAATTCTGATCATGCCATGATGAAACTGAAGCAGTAGGATGAATATTACTTCAACTCGGTGACTTACTAAAAATAGATGTGCTCTCCTAAGTGTGGAGAACACTCCAAGTGTCAAAAAACACTTCTGAAAGTATCATTGCAATCCATACTACTAACTAGGCTCATTGTCATGAATAGAAATTCTGAAATACTGAACCTGTTCCCTCCAAGATGTTTGGAGACCCCTTTTCTCTTATCAATCATCCTACAGGAATCAAGAACTGAGCTAAAAGCTCATAAATCAATTTGGCCTAAATTGGGGAGTTTGTAAACGTATCAAAGCCTTTAGTCAAGGTTTTGCACTCTATGGATTGTGTGCAAAACCTAATAGGTTACATTTATGAGTCCATGGACAAAGCCTAGAAAAAATCAATTCGACCAACCCATTCATGTAATAGGGTACTATCTCAACCCCAAAATTTTCTTCTCAGAGGAAATCAGAAATTATTAATGGGGAGCTCAAAGAGGGTTTAATGGAATGAAACATGATAATTTATTTTTCTTTTAATCATGGAATTGTCGGATTGGGATGGAAAAAAGAGTGCAACTGATTTTATCTTGTGTCCTACATTGACGATGACAACTAAGGTTGAAATAAAAAAGATTGGGTATTAGGGGATTGCAAAATTACAAGCAAGTTAGGGGGTGACTCTTTTCTTCACCACTAGCTATTCAAGGGACAACAACCCAAGCACTAGTTAAGAAAAATATGAAATTTCACTTATAACTTACAATTATTGCTTACTTACAAACTTTTGAATGCCTTCTTTGGAGCTGATTGGTGGAAAGATTGGATCAAAAATACCTCAAACCTTCAAAAGCCAACAATCTGGAATTTGTCTCAACCTTGTCATGCTTCTAGATGTGAATGTTATCACAAAAGCTTGCACCCTTGCTGAGCTATCAACTCAGCAACCTTGTGAAACATGGAAACAAACCTGAAGTGTGGGACCTTGTGCAAGGGAGTTGAATCTCTGGAGAAGGCCGGCTTCCTTCTCAATCCAAGTGCAAGTGTTGAACCAACTCAACACTTCAAATCTTACTTCTAAACCTATCCTAACAGCTTGCAGAGGAAAAGGGAAGAGAGAAATGTTTAAAATGAAAGGAGGTGATGCACCAAGATAAGAGATGTTTCTCTCTCCACCCGAAATGGCACAAAGAATCAACTGAAATACCCAGGAGATGCACAAACTTCAATTGCATGAATGACCTTAACGCACGTATGGAGGTCAGGACTTGTTGAATGTTAAGAGGGGAGAGGGTTTCCCACAAGTCACACCTAGAAACAGGTTAACACAGCATATATGTGAAAGAAAGCCACAAACATACACTTACAATGAAGGTAAGAACACATAAACAACATACATAAGTTGAAGTAAGGCAAGAATGATGATTTCAATTCATTATAAGGCCAATAGCCAAACTTACAGTTGCAGAAATGCAAGAAATATACAAGTCTTTAAGAGAAGTGAAAGAGCATAGAATAGCTCAAGCCAGCAAGGAGAGAATCCTTTACAATGAGCCATAACAGCCTTATATAGAAAATTAGTCGCATAAGAGAGACCATTGATCAAGGGAGAGAAGCCTTGACCCTTGTGTGTGCAGGGAATGTCAGTCAGGGAGTGCAAGGAAGTGCATGCACCTGACATTGTGTACATGCAAGCAACCTGGCCATACTCTAAAAATGCAATCCCAAGAAGAAAGGTACTTCTAGAAGGTGGATTGACTGACATTCCAAAGCGAGAGCATGCAAGCATGACATAAGTAACCACAAATAAGCATGGCCCTGTACTTCTCTTGATGGAAATCCTGCAAAAATCATTAAATGCACCCCTGTAGCTCCATAAAAGGTGTACAAGTCGCAAGAGTTGTTGGAGCATTAAGAGCCTCGAGTGTTGATCACGCCATCTGGAAGTGTTGCAAGTCAGAAGGAAGTTGGGAAGACTTCGGAAACATAAGTCACCGAAGTTGGGAAGACTTAGGCTTGGGACTTGGGAACCTGGGGGTTCCGGAGTTCCAAGGTTGAAGACTTAGGAACTTGGGAACCTAGGGGTTCCGGAGTTTTGGGGTTGAGGAAGAGAAGACTTAGGAACTTGGGAACCTGGGGGTTCCGGAGTTCCGAGGCTGAGGACTTACGAACTTGGGAACCTAGGGGTTCCAGAGTTTTGGGGTTGAGGACTTAGGAACTTGGGAACCTGGGGGTTCCAGAGTTCCGAGGTTGAGGACTTAGGAACTTGGGAACCTGGAGGTTCCAGAGTTCCGGGGTTGAGGAAGAGAAGACTTAGGAACTTGGAAACCTGGGGGTTCCGGAGTTCTGAGGTTGAGGAAGAAAAGACTTGGGAACTTGGGAACCTAGGGGTTCTGGAGTTCCGAGGTTGAGGACTTAGGAACTTGGGAACCTGGGGTTTCTGGAGTTCCAAGGTTGAGGACTTAGGAACTTGGGAACCTGGGGGTTCCGAAGTTTCGGGGTTGAAGACTTAGGAACCTAGGGGTTCCAAAATTCGGGCAAGACAACACTTCATACTTCATGATTCCATTGTTTTTTCTTTGATCAACTGAGGCAGCGCTGGTCCATAGAACATATCTCTGATCGGTTCTCACTGATAGACCAAGGGTGTCATAAAATGACAACAGTGAACACAACTAGAGTTTGTTTGAGGCCATTCAGACATAAAAGTGCAATAAGTTCAAACAAAAGTGCCTCAATAACCTCATTTTTTTGCAGTAAAACCTTTGTCTTAGCACAAAAAAGGACACAGCTGCTCAAGAGCTAATTGAATAAGATGAGATTAATCCATATACCCCCTCAACTATGTAGGATGAGAACACTCCTATATTTACAAAAGACAAGTTTGTTGATTTTGAGAGGCAAGCAAAGAAGGCTGCAGCAAAAACAATAGTTGTTGGATTGGATGACATCATGGGAGATAACAATCTTCAGCTAGAGGATTCACTGCCTTCCAATGTAATGTCCCCTATTTGGTTCAGCTTATATTTGCCCACAAGAGATTAGAGTATCATGGTTCAAGCCTGATCTGATTGCTTATATCTTCCAATGTGAGGGAGGGTCACACCTCTTCATCATGTTTGCCCTTTGTAATGGTCACAACCTTTCACAATCACCACCCTTCCAAAGAGTCACAACCCTTCATCATTTATGGCCATTGAAAGAGTTGCAACCTTCCATAATTATGCCCTTTGAAAGAGTCGCAACCTTTCATAATTTATGCCTTCATTTGGAAAAGTCACTTCCTTATTTACTTCCAATTCCTTCCTTCTTCCATTGATTCTTCCTTGATTCACATGCTCCATTCTTTCTTCCCCTCCCTCTCACAAATGAAGTTGTCTTTCTCCCATTTATACCTCACGTTTGAGGGAGTCACAACTTTTCATTTTATGCATTTTGACCATTCATTAACTTAATTAAATTTTAATTCTATTTAATTTTATTCTTTTATATTTTAATATAAATTTTATTTTTATTCTTATGTATTTTAATTTTATTATTAAATCCCATTTCAAAGTGGGGACATTACAGTCCACCCTTCCCAAAATTGCTTGTCCTCAAGCAATGATAGTTTTAAACCAAATCTTTTCCAATGTGAGGATCCCTAAACTAATCTTTAGAACCTCTGTGATATATTTAGCTTCAACAACACAACTCTATTATCATTCAAGGGCATATCTCTATCTTCGAGTTCAATGTGATTTATGGTTTATCTCAACTAATGATTGGAAGTATGCAATGTTTGTCATTTAAGACAAGTTATCTCATCAATTGTAATCATAAGAACTATTGGTCCTCTAGATATCTCCTCAAGATAAAACAAGGATAAACTTCCCATATATTGAGAAGAGGATTAGAAGCATGACACACATCTATAATTTTGTATCCCCCCCTCTTTTTTCTAGTTCACTCTTGTTATCCTCATGTTCTAGATCAACCAAAAATACGAATCCCACAATGATAGGAACATGTTTACAATAATCATAGATATTCTTGGAGTAGACATACCAAACACAAAGTATACACATAAAAACACGGAGCATACACATGAAGACACGAAGTATACACATGAACATAAGAAATAATGAGCATTTAGTGAATAAGCAGATTATGATAAACATAATGACTAGCTAATTATCCTATAACCAATCATTGTCTAGTTCAATAGGAAACAAAAACTACCCAACCTAAGTAAGCCCGAGAGCGCATCACATCCAAATCATGGCCATTCGCCTCACATCCCACAAGCAGTAGGAACGTCCAATTATGACCAATTCCATCCCTTAGGGTAATCAATTCATCACTTGGCCCACAAGAGGTAGGAATGCCCAACTATGACCAATTCCATCCCTTAGGGTAATCAATTCATCACTTAGCCCACAAGAGGCAGGAATGTCCAACTATGACCAATTCCATCCCTTGGGATAATCAATTCATCACTTGGCCTCCAAAAGGCAAGAATGTTCAACTATGACCAATTCCATCCCTTGGGGTAATCAATTCATCACTTGCCCGCAAGAGGCAAGAATGTCCAACTATGACCAATTCCATCCCTTGGGGTAATCAATTCATCACTTGGCCCACAAGAGGCAGGAATGTCCAACTATGACCAATTCCATCCCTTGAGGTAATCAATTCATCACTTGGCCCCGAAGAGGCAGAATGTCCAACTATGACCAATTCCATCCCTTGGGGTAATCAATTCATAACTTGGTCCGCAAGAGGCAAGAATGTCCAACTATGACCAATTCCATCCCTTGGGTAAATCAATTCACCACTAGGCCCACAAGAGGCAGGAATGTCCAACTATGACCAATTCCATCCCTTGGGGTAAAAGTTTCAATGTTACAAATTTTTTTTCTTTTTTTTTATGGAATTTGACTAGATAATTTGTTTCTAGATCTTGAGGACACAAGGGTGTCATAACCACTAGATTTATTCCTCCACAAAGCTCCATTTGTTTGCTGTCCCTTCCAAGTAGGGTTAATTCTCAAAACCCTTATCCCTCTTGTGTCCTCTACTTGGTTTAGAAAGTCATGAATGTCACATTTTGGACTGTCATACCTTCATCCATGCAACACAAGTCTGTGCATATTCGCCTTTAAGATCTGCAACAAAACACCTTCAAAATCTGCTCAATGTTCTTCAAAATTTCTGCTCAAGAAGGTCTGGTACAATCTGCTCACAAATCTGCTTAAATCTGCTCACAAGTCTGGAAAATGTCTGAAATAAATTGCTTCACAATCTGCTTATTAACTTTGATGTTCTATACTCATAAGGTCTGCTAAATCTGCTCAGAAAATCTGAAATAATTTGCTTATTAAACCTTTAAAACTTTGCTCACAAAGTCTCCTTAAGTCTGATCTTATGTCTGCTACAAATCGCCATTAATTCTGCTCTTTGATCAAATACCAGTTGTAATGCCCCTCAGGCTGGCAGAATCATGCTCTGATACCATTTATAATGTCCCCTATTTGGTTCAGCTTATATTTGCCCACAAGAGATTAGAGTATCATGGTTCAAGCCTGATCTGATTGCTTTATGAGAACTCCTGCTATGCTTTGATGCTCTCATCAAATGAAACCTTCCCCCCTTATATCTTCCAATGCGAGGGAGGGTCACACCTCTTCATCATGTTTGCCCTTTGTAATGGTCACAACCTTTCACAATCACCACCCTTCCAAAGAGTCACAACCCTTCATCATTTATGCCCATTGAAAGAGTCACAACCTTCCATAATTATGCCCTTTGAAAGAGTCACAATCTTTCATAATTTCTGCCTTCCTTTGGAAAAGTCACTTCCTTATTTACTTCCCATTCCTTCCTTCTTCCATTGATTCTTCCTTGATTCATACGCTCCATTCTTTCTTCCCCTCCCCTCTCACAAATGAGGTTCTCTTTCTCCCATTTATATCTCATGTTTGAGGGAGTCACAACTTTTCATTTTACACCTTTTGACCATTCATTAACTTAATTAAATTTTAATTATATTTAATTTTATTCTTTTATATTTTAACTTAAATCTTATTTTTAAATTTTATTTTTATTCTTATGCATTTTAATTTTATTATTAAATCCTATTTCAAAGTGGGGAACATTACATCCAATACAAGGTGGAGGCACAACTGTAGTGCAAGGGTGGAGTTGAAGCAGAATATGAGTAGGCCCAAAACTATCACTAGATATGGGAAAGAGGAAATCATACTAGGCATAGAGAATGTGGTCACTATTAGCATATGTGACAACTAAGAAATTATTTTAGGAGAGGCATCCTTCACTCTTTTGGATCCCTTGCACAGTACATTTTCTTTTGGAGGACACAAGGAAAATTGAATGGGTGAAACTGATTGTAAAAAAAGCAAAGAACATCACGATATATTTTTAATCACCCCTAGGTTTTTAGCTTAGTGAGAGGTGACACCAAGGGGAATGAGCTTGTGCAAAAGTGTCACAAGGTTTGCAACTAACTTCCTAACGTTGCAAAGCATTACTAGTTTGTTGACATTATTGATGAAGATCTTTGTGAGTAAGCATGACTACAATTGCCATATTCAAAGAAGATAGAGAGAGAATCTCAAAGGCATTTTTTTATAGCATCTTTGCAAAGAGAGCTACAAAGATTGTCAAGGTAACCTCAATCTTCATCTTAAATTTTAAATTGAATCCTCTTTTTTTATACTTTAGAAGTATTTACTTTCATTATAAATTTGTAACTTCAATTTGTTTATACTTGTAGGTGTCAAGGCCTTCGATGAGAGATTTGCACTTGGTGGATGGGAA
The DNA here is from genome assembly GCF_030272615.1 of Cryptomeria japonica. Lineage (NCBI taxonomy): Eukaryota > Viridiplantae > Streptophyta > Pinopsida > Cupressales > Cupressaceae > Cryptomeria > Cryptomeria japonica. Next base: position 291,344,805 of record NC_081406.1, on the reverse strand, counting down.
TCAAAACCCAATGGGGTATATTTATTGGGCCATAGACATGGCCAAAGAGGACATCCAAAACTATTACATGAGATAAAATCCCATTTGGGGGACCATTGGTTAGAGGTGGAACAATAAACTCCACCAACCCATTGATGTAGTAGGTACTACTTCAACCCCAAGTTTCTCTTCTCCAATAGCTTAATAGATCCTAATGGTGAGGATATAGAGGGCCTCTCAACATGCATTGAGACGATAACACCTATGGTTGAGATGAGGGACCTCATTTTTTTAGAGTTGCAAAATAAAGCAAGCTAGAGGAAAGCTCTATTCTTTGACACCAAGTATAATGAAATCGGAGTCTTTACTGTTTATATTGGATCAGACTGTAGCAAATAGCAATAACAGAAAACAAATGAATGTGCACAAAGAAGACCAATATACCCTAGGAAAACCTCCCTCTTGGAGGTGAAAAACCCAGCTACAATTCTCAGATCTTATTAGACCAAATCAGTATAATTCTTACAAGTTTTGCTTCAACACTTGAAGCAATATATCAGCACAGTAGAATTAGATCTGTAAATTAGGGCAAACATAAAACTTATCTGCAATGTACAATGTGATTGCTGCTGCAAGGGAGAATGGTGTTCGCTGTTCACTGTCACTGCTAAGTGAATTGCAGACCAGATAATGTGTTCGCTGACCCTACAATAAGGTTCACTGCCTCTGGAAACCAGTTCGCTGTCCTAGGGATATGATTCGCTGTCTCTGCAACAGTTCACTGACCGTGTGATATGGTTCGCTCACCTTGAAGGGTGATTTTCTGTTACTAAGGAGTGATTCGCTGAAGCTAAGGAGTGATTTGCTGATGAATTTGCTGACACTGGGATCTTGCTGAATCGATGATCGATGCTCACACTCCAACTTGTATATGTAGGTGATCATGCATCCTAATTTGTCTTAAGTCGGCCTTGTCAATTTTGGCACCAAGAAGGATAGGTCATGATTAAATACAAATTACATATGAGAGATTTACAAGTTACATATACTGCCCACTTAGGGCCCGGCTAACACAAAAATCATTTATGCCTCCTAAGGCCGGCAGGGCCACATACACGCTAGGTGTGCTAGGTCGGCCCTAGAAGGGCTCCGACCTAGCTACATACATCAACAATTACTCGTACCTTAAAAGTTATAGATTGCTTGCAAACTTTTTGAATATCTTATTTGTAAGTTTTGGTGGAAAGATTGTGGTGGAAATGCCCAAATCTTCAAAAGTCATCCCTCCAAATTTTGTCTCAACCTTGTACTATTTTTGGCTATGGGTGCAACTACAGTTTGTTTGATGCCATTGACACAAAGAAGCAAATAAGTTGACTCAATGGAAACTCAATGACATAATTTTTGTGCAATACAACCTTTGGTTTCACAAAAAAAAGGTAGAGGATAAATCACAAGAGCTTGTCGATTTGGATGAAATTGATCCTATAGTGATTCGACCATGCAAGATGAGGAGCCCTCCTTGTTTACAAAGGATGATATTGCCAAGTTCAAGGGGCAAGCTACAAAGGATGTGGGTTTCACAAAAGCAAGAGAGATTAAATTAGATGACACCAATGAGGCAAATGAATCATTGCCATCTAATAGAAGAGGTGGAGCCACAAGAATAGCCTTATAAGATGAGCAAGGAGACATAGTTGAATGTAAGGACTAGACTCTCTCCCCAATTATTCATTAGAACAAAGAAGAGGAAATTGTAAAATATTATAATTTGGAGCTTGCCTAGATATGCAATTTATGATTATGGTTTTCAAAGAAAATCATTGTTAATTCATAATAGTATTAGTTGGCTATTGATCTACATGATGATGTGATTTTGTACTCTTTGTATTCAAATCTAATAGAAAACACTTTGCCAACATTTCCTAGACTCGGTTGATACATTTTGTTGCTAAATTTGATACATTTGTGTTTTTTAAAGAAATATAACTAATTGTTGAAGTTCTTGAGTTTTAGTAGAGTGGGAATTTTTTGCTTTTCCGAGTCCAAGTATGTGAACTGTGTGAGAAACTCTTCCATGGACTTTTTAGCTAATGTTGGCATAGACTCGAACATTTACTTCTCAATCGCCCATGTTACCTAGATGATTGAGTAGATTTTGAAGGGATAGTCAACACAGATGAACTTAAAACTAACCACTCTAGTTCACCACCTATCTCTATCCCCTAGTCTTTACCCTCCAAGTTTACGTTTGTCTTTTTCTTTATCTTTCCCACCACATTTTTCACCTTTCATGTGCTAAGTGTGGCCTAATCATCAAATTCTTAGTTTTTAGGCTTGTCCATTACATTTTGGGTGGACCTAGATTATGACCTTCTTGTTGTTTCTAAGTACAAAGACATGATAGGTGGCTAATACATTTGGAAAATGAGACCACCTTTGATGGACCATTGACAAGTTATGCCTACATGTCATTTTTGTAGCTTCTTCCAAATCGAACAAGGCATTGATAAGACGCATATTAGAGGAACACAATTAGGTAGCTAGGAATAGGAACAAATGCACCAACTCGTCTATGGCAAATACTTTCGTTGAGACATGGACCAGCTAGGACTCGAACCTAGGACCTTCCATACGATGTTGGAGTGCTCTACCACTGAGCTATTGGCCCCTCTTGGACCAGTCCATCATCAATCCGGGTGTGGCTTATTTCCAACACCAACACCCCCCCTTAAGCCACACCTCTCGTGTGCTTGGGGCTCCTAGCCTGGACCTGGCTCTGATACCATGTTGAGACATGGACTAGCTAGGACTCGAACCTAGGACCTTCCATACGTTGTTGGAGAGCTCTACCACTGAGCTATTGGCCCCTCTTGGACCAGTCCATCATCGGTCCGGGTGTGGCTTATTTCCAACACCAACACCCCCCCTTAAGCCACACCTCTCGTGTGCTTGGGGCTCCTAGCCTGGACCTTCCATACGCTGCTGGAGTGCTCTACCACTGAGCTACTAGCCCCTCTTGGACCAGTCCATCATCGGTCCGGGTGTGGCTTATTTCCAACACCAACAACTTTCAGTACGATTTGGCCACTAAAATTCATGACAAAACCAATCTAGTAGGAATGAAGGATGCCCTTATCACAGAAAAGTTTCTACCTAATCAAGAGGACCTACTATGCATATGAGAAGCTACTATTCTAATCATTGTGGGGGGATGCTCCAAATCTTGTTCTCATTGATGATTCACGAACCATGATGGTAAGAGAGACATTTGGTTTCATTTTTCATCTTTGGGGAAAAATGCCTCGGTTTTAAAGGACACGGTGCTTTTACAAATTTCAACAAATCAAAACATCTTCTAAAAGACATTTGACTCCTAAAGAGGAACTTTTGCCTCCTCCTACTTAATTGACTATAACATAAAGAAATTCCTCTACTTTAGAGCAACCTCTTCAAGGTGCCTACAATGTCCCCTTTTCAAGCATAATTGGTTTGTGAACAATTATTCTATTTTTTCGAGTTAATTATTGGTGCACAAGGGACAACTTCAAAGTTCTTGGAGAGAACAATATTATTCAAGAAGTGGTGTTGTCCTAGCAGTGAGTTCAAATGATCTTGTTGAGCCTCATGGTGCTTTTACAATGCAAATCCAGCCTTTTGGGTCCTCTCCAAACTTCTTGGAGAAGCATGCTATTATAGACAGTCGCCAAGTTGCTCCACTACATCATCCTAAGTCCCCAACGACATATTGGTATGATCAAAATTTCAGATTTGTCTCATTTTGATATTTTTTGCAACTTGGGTGATTTATTTAATGAATTAAATAATTATTACTTAAATTGTCCTAAGCAGGAAATATTAAAAAGGCAACTAAGATATAATTTAGTTATTTAAAAGTGTTTTAAGTTGTGCCTATAAGGGGACACCTAAGCACAAGGAGATCTTTTGCATACAATGAATTATTCAATTTGGAAAAAGAGTTTGTGGAGGAAAGAGGGAGACTATTATTTTATTAATATTATTTCTCTTCCAAAATGTTATAAAAGGAGGTTGAAAGCTCATTGTTGAGGTGCCATGTTATGAAATTTGTTTTCACTACAGAGAGAATCTGTGTTCTCCCACTTTCTTGAGAAAGAAAACTCTTTCGAAAATATTGGTTTTGGAGCCGAAAACACCCCTAGTTGTTGGAGTGGTTTCATCTAGGAATCACCTGTGAGCTGCAAAGTGAAGTTTTTCTAGTTGTGGTACAAAATGGATACTTTTGACGTAGTTTAATTTCATAATTTGGGATTATTAATATTGTTTATGTTTTGAAGTGTTGTGGGGCGATTTTGGAGGTTTGTTGCAGGTCATACATCTTGCTTGCAAACTATACCATTTTGGGAGTATCAAGGTTGTACATTTTACTTCATTTCTCCCTCTATTTGGTTGTTGTTAATGATCTCTCTATAGGTCGTATAGTCTTAGAAGCGCAAATTAGAGTTGTGTGTGGGCCATACCATGCTATACTATGCCTATGAGGGTGGTGTGTGGGTTCCTTGGTTGAAGCATTGCCTTTTTTTGAGTTTTTTCAAGCTGTTTGGTGGTGCCTAGCTTCTTGGAGGATAGTCCCAAACATTTTGAGTTAGACCTGTGGTGTTGACATGATGTTTAAGGGGTCGCACCATATTGGCAGGCCATACATGAAATAAACATCTAAGTAAAGCGACATTTACATATGGTCAAGTGACTTGGAAAGTTCACCATGATCTCACAATGCGGGATCATATGCTCTAAGGGAGCAAATGCCATTAGGCTTTCCTCATTGAGCTCAAAAGCATTAAATCAATCCCTGCCTTCAAAGATTTCTTGGCCTTGGCACACAAAAGAAGAAAGCATGGAGGAGGTAATAGAAATGGAAGCAAAGGTTGTCATCATGTTAGAAGCCTCGGTGCTAAAGCTAGTATTAGTTTCTCTCCAATTGAGGAGCAAATGTATACTGATATTGAACATGACCTTAGGGTCAAAGGTACGCTATGGTACAAACAACAATATGTGGGCAACTTGAACACCACCCTACCATAGTCAGTCTCCTTGTGTATTGTTTTAGTCTTCACATGTCTAGTTATTATACGTTTTGAAGCTGTGTACTATTTTGATATGTCTTAAGTTATGTTTCAGTTGGCATACGTTTTTCAGTTCTCTTTTCAAGATGTAGTAGCAACTTCTTGAACTAGCTGGTTTATTCATTCTTTTAGTTATGTCTTGTAGCTGAGCCATATACCTACGCTCTCAAACCCATATGGACACTTCCAGTTAAGGGCTTTTATCAATAAAAAAGAGGAGGTGCAATGATAAACGGAGATGGACACCTTACTTAAACCAGCAATTATGTCTACTGAATGCATCTAAAACATTAATAAATAGTTGATGAATAGAGATTATAACCACCCACCCAAACCATGTGACTTCAACCAAACTAACCACCCACATTCCTAATGATTGTATTTATTAGAAGTCTAGGCTTGTACAGTTTGATGAGAAGAAGAAGAAGAAATTTTAACATCCACTAGGCTAAAAATAACCTATGGGACCAGACACTTGCTCCAAATGACTTTTGCAGTTCCATCCTTTTTTTAAGCAAGGTGATGATGAGTGCCTCCATCTTCTCAACAAACCCCTCATTGAAAAGATTATACCAAGAGCCAGTTGTCAAAGTATCTATATAACTGTCCCTGCTGTCCTTGAAGGCATCGCATTCTAGAATGAAATGCCTTTCGGTTTTCACGTGCCCGGAAGTACAAAAAACACATATTCTTTATTCCCAAACTTCTTTAGGTCTTTTCCAATGCCCGGTCTGAGTTAGTTCTTAATTGAGCAATGAGTATAACGTGCCTGTGTGTGTACACTCGAGATTTTTAATGGTGAATGCTGAGGCCCAATTTGTGCCTAAATTCTTCAACGAATTAATAGGATACTAATTTTCATTTGAAAATGTATGCCGATATGAAAATCTTTATTTGCATGTAATTACTGTTATTTCCTGGAGGAAAACTGTGTTGTGGCAAAACTATGTTAATTAACTTAACTCTGCTGTGATCGTGAAAAGTTGCGAGGAATTTGCTATCCCCGATCCTTATGACAGATATTAATTTAAAAACCACTTCAGTCCCATAGATTGTGGCATGATGGTGAGCTGGGTTCAAATTCCCCCACTGCAGTAAGTTGACCCATAACTGGAGCCGAATGCTGTGTGAATCAGTCGGAGGAACAATCAATTCTTCAGAACCTGGTTCAAGCTAATCTTATACTGCATAAGAAACACCTATAATCTCACCTAAGGTTTACCAACGGAAAAACAAACAACAATTTCAACTTCCCTTTTTGTATAGGTGAAATAATAGGAGGAAAACATCTTAGGCAAATTTAGAATTGTTGAATAGGACTGTGAAACGCAAAATCGGATAAATTAAACAGAAAAGGTCAATTGTAAGATTGCCTCAATAAAATGCAAATGATAATTGCACTTATTGAATCTAATTTGGGATCAAATACAGTACTCAATAAACGACAGAAAATACAAAATATATCGGGAAAAAAATAGTTTAATTGTTCACCTGAGGTTCGCGGGAAAAGCTGATGGCGATCCTGTTTAAAAATCAGGATCGACCTGTAAATGTAAATAAAGGGAAGTGAATGGAAACGAATGACTAACCAAAAGCTTGCCTTCCGCGCCCACGCAAGAGAAACAGTTAAGCATTAAACTTTATACAAGCTCTCTTTTCAAATAAAAAATTATACAAACTCCAAGTTTACTATTATAATTATAATTATAAAACCCCGGTGGTGAACTGCCTTCCTCTTAGAGCATTAACGGAAAATAGAATCCCTTCTATATCTATTTTTGTGTAAATCTTTGTAAAAGAGAGATTAAATTTAAAATATATAATATTTATAAATATTTAATATTATCAATAATATATACAAATAATTATCAATTATCAATTATATAAATAATCTAAATTAATATATAATTTTTTCACAAATTATCAAACACTGTAGTTCAATTGGTTGAGTACAATTGATGAATATAATGGTATGTTCATTGATTATACCATCTATCAAAGTTTAAAGTCATTGAATGTACTAGATTCCCTAAGCCATAAAATAGTTTAAGTGTATACTTCCTTGTAATATTTGGAAGCCCATACTTATAACAACACAGCGAAAAAACACATATAATTTAAATGTATACTACTTCATAATATTTGCATTCTCCTAATTATAATAGCTTAACAAAAAATAATTTATAATTTAATGCATATTTCTTTGTAATATTTCAATTCTTATTAGAACAAGAAATATAATATAGTTCAATTATTTCCCAAAACTCTTACAAATTGTAAATTCTTAAATCTTCAAAAGCATATAATTAGAGGCTTGACCCTAGATTTAAATTGGTTTATTTCAAAAAATTAAAAATTAAAATTATCATAAAATACAAAACCAAAACTTTAGAAGACTGTATCATATCCAAAAAAGAAGATTTTAGACATATTAAAATTTCTATAAAAGACAACTTTCAATGAATAGCCATTCCCAAAAAATTATTTAAGAGGCAAGGTGACTATCAAATTTAGGTCATGTATAATGAACAGCTACAAAGTCAGATGAGTGGGTGGAAGAATTGAAACAATTCACCCAAGTAATCAATGTAGACAAACAAATAGCTAATGGAAGTGAAATATCCTTTTTTACAAATAAAAGTTTGTCAATTAATACAAGCAAGTCACCATAAATTCACTTTTTTCTCTACCAAATGATAGTCGGTGTTGCCCATTTATGGGGCCCTTATCATGTTTATTGCTATGAAGCTACCATTCCTACTCCCAAGATATGAAGCTTATTTTTGTTCTTGTTCCATTGGAGTGTCAATTGTATATTTTTCTATGATGGGTTAGAGCCTTTTTGTGGGGGCTTTCTTGCATAGACAAATATCCTACAAAGATCTTCACAAAGGAAAATCCGTGAATAGTAGAGGAGCTCTGCATGTGGATGAAAAATTATTTGGTTGCAATAATCTTATAAGGGAGGATCTATATGGGTACTCCTATAGAGTGTATTACAGGTCAATTGTGAATGTGGGGGAAGGAGTTCCCTTCCAATGGAAAACTCAACTAGGGAAGCCCAAGATAGATTACATATTTCATGGTTAAGACAACTGAAAAGAAACCATAACCTGTGAGGTTAGGACTGATGACACGAGTAGAAGCAACAAGGTAGTAGTCCTAAGGTGGTCTGTGATGTCCCCATTTTTCTAGTGATATCTCAAGAATTCTAGTTTTGCCTGTTAGCCACCTCCACAAGCAAATTAATTGGTTAGGAGGTGGTATTTTCCATCTTTGGGGGCTTAGACTTAGTCATTTATTTGACTTTGATGGATAAATACATGTACTTTATAATATTTTATTATAAAGTAATGATAAAGTTACTTTTTCTTAAATTAGGAAAAATAAACTTATAAAGTAACTTTATAAAAGCACTTTATATTAAGTGTTTTCTTAAGTGAGCACTTGGGCCCACCTTGCATGACCCTCAAGAGGCATATAACATTTTATAATGTTTTAAGATTTCATAAAGTGCATATCCAAGGTTGGGCATGGCTTTTGGAAGAAGGGAAGATTCCTTTGGAATCATTAAAGATGCTTCCAAGTGGTACGATTAGGGCTTGGGATGATTAAAAACATTTTGGGAAAGCAATTTAGCATTATTGGTATTGATTATTTTAAGAAAAGAGTTGTTTCAGGTCTGCAACGATTTGGAGGTGTGCTGGAAGGAGAATTTGGGACGGAAACCTCATAATTCTTCAAGATAGGACGAAATCCCTATCAAATTCTACCTACCGATTTGCTAGAATTGCTTATATCTTGCCAAAAAGAGTCAAATTCGTTGTTTCTTCAGTTGTAGCATTCTGGATAGGGTTTGATATACAGATCTGGGCAGTTAATTTGGTAGAAAATAGTGACTTGTAGCTTTTGGTGGCTGGTCGTACCTTCCCTAGCTGGGTCGTACCATTTCCCATGCCTAGGTGAGCAACTAAAATAAATGTGAGGGTTTGGCATTGAAGTTTGTGCTCAGATTTCATTGTCAGTGATAAATAAAGGCAGATTTATGGTTAATCCAGAGATTTCATAATGTGTGTGACCTGCACCAACATTTATATGAGGAAAATTGACCTTTAGAGGATTTGCCTCGCAACATTTGGAATTTCTATATGGGTCTTCTTATTTTTGCTCTATTTGATTTTGGTAATTCATTTTAGAGTCAAATAAGACATGTGGAGCTTCTACTTCAGTTATTGAGCATTACCACTAGCACTCTTCTAAATATAGTCAAATAAAGGAGGCGTCCTAGGCAAGCTTTAGACCCCTGGTAGGCCAATTTTGGCTTTGGATGTTATTTATATAGATTTCTATTGATTTGTTGGTTGTTGATAATAAGATCTAGATGTTGGTTATTCATTTCAATCAATTACTATATTTGCTTGCATTAGTTTTCTTGCATCATAGCAAAAATCTCAAGCAAAAACCATATTAAACTTTAAAAATTGCAAAACATCTCTTCACAACTTAAAACTTCAATCGCTGGCCAAAGAAAAGAGACTTAAAAAATATATCAGGTTGTGGGAAATTTGGTTGGCATCTTTCATGGTCGATCCATAGTCACTAGGAGAGAGTAGCTTTGACTGACATGGATATCAAGACAATCATGGATATTTTAGATAGTGTGAGAACACTTCACTTTAACAAGATTCATTTTATGCCCCTCAATCCTAAAGTTGAAAAAGGATAAAAATCTTACATCTAAAATGTGAAGATGATAGGTTTTTCCTACAAACTAATGGATATCATAAGAGTGTTTGCAAAGCAAAAAGATCTAGCATATATTTAACATGTCACTTGCAATCAACTTAATAGTTCAACAGATCTTACTTTGATACACTATGAATGCAAAAGAATTTGATCATCGACCATTGATGAGAATACCATCAAGAGCACTTAGATATCTCTCAAATCTAAGCATTTTTCAAGATATACATACAATAATAAACAAAAATTATTCTCTCATCTAATTGTTTAACCCTACTCTTTTTATTCCATGGTGATTAATATCGATCCAATCTTTAATGATAATTGTTATTACCAACATAAGCAAATAGTTGTGTTACAACCTCCACGAGGATGTCAGACTATTCAAAAGGGGCTTTTATTTACAAAGACTAATTACATCATTTTTAACTAATGAACTCCTCTCAACAAAATTAAAACATGTAATCTATTATTAGATAAGTATTATTTTGCGTAATAGAGTTGATTTTGCTAGTTGAATTGAAGTAACTATGATTAAATAAGAGGTTAGAGGGACTTAGCTTTAGGATCAATAAAGGAAAAATGGAATTGATGTCAATGAATCATTTATCATTATCATGATTATTTGCCTAAATTTAATGACTATCTAAGAGTTCAACTATTGCATAACGTAGCATAGATTGAACTTGAGCAACATAAGTTTGATCCCAACTATTAAGTACCTAATCTGATGCACAAAATTGATATATGTTATGCAAAATAAAATGATTGTGTACCTAAATATCGATCACTTCAAGTTCTAGATATTGAAATCTATTAAGGTGGTGTTAAGAGAAACCATTAAGGAGGTTGTTGACTTGATAGCTGAATGAGCTCTTCCAGGTCAAATCCCTTGCTTGTTGACTTGATAGTTGAATGAGCTCTTCTAGGTAAAACCCCTTGCTGGGTCGAATTAACGATAATGAGAAATATCAAAAAGAGCATATGTAAACATGCAGGTCGACTATATGAGACAAATGCATATTTGATTCAATTAATTCTCTTTTTGAATTTGAAGTTTGTCAACTCATAGTTCTTTAATTACATCATGATGTGTTCTTCATTTTTGTCATAATATATTTCAATGCATATATATTTAAATTCCACAACATATCAACATGTCACAAAAAAATGTGCTAAGTTGACTCATAATAGCTAGTAGAAAGCAATGGGAAAGATTGGATTTGAATATGGTGCTTCAAGGTTCAAGGACCATTCTATCCCTCCTTAGGATAAATCTCGATCAATTCCAAGTCACGTAGAGATGATTTATAGAGATCATGTAGAAATATTGAGGTAGGGAATGAATGTCTAGAAAAAAGAAGTGCTAATGAGGCTAAGAACTATGAATAAGGATCGTGTTATGACCCAAACTTGCCACAAAAGTATACCACTTATTATTATGTTATTTCTTTAAAATGTTCTCATCAAAATGGGGACAAGACTAAATGAGAAATGGCATGGGTATGTTAATTTTACCATTACATTTTCACCCACGTTAACCTGTGTGAAAGTACAACATGAGAATACATTTTAAAATATATGAACATTCTTAGCCAATATCTAAAGTAAATATTCACACTCCTAAAAGGATGCTAATTTGAATATTCTTAAATTCTTTGTATATTTCATTTGGCATAAACATTCCATTAAACTATGCAATGATTATTGTTTTCTACATAATCAAAATAAGCAAAAAATACAAGTCATTATAATATTCTATGAAATTAAAAAGATAAGTAAATGGATAAGAGATTCCACCTATTAGGAAACTGATAAGAAAAAATCATCTAATGTGGAAATAAGGTCTATGCAATGTGGTCATGTGATAGAGCTCCATACACTATGGGAATGTGATAGCTTTTTATGTGATGTAAGCAATGTGATCAAACTCTGCATGGTTTGGTAGGTGATAAAATCATGTGATGCATCCATGTACTATGATAAAACTCCACTGAATGTGGTAATATGGTGGGATAAAGCCCTAATTTAAGTGAGTTTGTCATTGCAAAATAATAAACTTTGTATAGGCTTAGTGATGAGGCTCTTTCCAACACAAGAGACCATCTAAAAGTTGAACCATAAATAGTGTTAGCCATAATATATGTCCCCTCCCATTGGTAGCATATAAAAGTATGTAAGGAATTGAAGGAGAGGGGGGAATGGTACATGATAATGATAGTGGTGAAAACAATAAAATAATTTGTTAAAGTATAAACATATAAGGATTTTAAGGACATGGTGCCCCCGATGTAATCAAACAATAATATATCTCTAAAAATGTGATGAGGATGTTTTAGCACATAAGTGACAACATAATTGATTAGTCTCCACTATGTTCACGATATACCATGTACTCAACCCAGTTGAAGTGCCCAAGGGGTAATCAACTGACTTAAATAGAGGCTCATTTAAATTATCGATCAAGGATGTATCTCAAAGACGGTACGAACATTGTATGTGCAGTCAAGGGTTCTAGCTCCTAGCTCCTATCATTGCATAAAGAAAGTACATTACCCATAAATAGGATTAAAGCAATTAAAACTAACAGACCAATAGTGGTTGTGGGTGCCTCTATAGCAACATACTAGTGGTTGCGAGTGTAGAAATCTTCCTAAAACTGAACAACTATGCAACTAAGGATGGTTGCAACTGAATTAACTAACTATACCAACTTCATTATCAACAAACTTAAAGTAATAACAACTATGGATCAGCGTGAAGTAATCCTTTCATGCATGCAAATGAACAAATGAAAATAAAAAGGAGAGTTTCGGGTTACCTCAAGTGGCTTGCTTGAGTAATGTAGTCCCTCTATGAGATAATAGGACTACGTATGGAACATTCACCAATTCTTTGTTATAACATGTATGTAAAGTAATACCAAAACAACTACAGAAAATATAGATCAATATATGTTATTCACTCTGACTGATTCTGGTAATAATTAAGTACAAAGAAAACCAAAAAATGAATATAATAACTTCTCTTTCTTTCTTATAGACTAATGGTTTACATAGAACAATAGATCTCTATTTAAACATTGAGGAGGAAGTTAATCACCAATTATCCTCTATTTACTACTAGACATGGGGTATGTATGTGTTGGTTAGAGTCTTATGAATCATGGAGACCATCTGGACATGAGTCGCATACCTGATGACTACAGTTCATATTATAAGTGCCCCAAGGTCATCATCTTCAGAGATATAAATTCTAAATTCAAGCTTGAATCCTGTCTCAAAATTTAGCCTATGGCCTCGAGGAGTTGAGTGATCCTTCTGAGTATAATTTGAATACATTTTATCTTATCATTTATATTAGGAATTTTCAACCCAAACCCCACACTCAATGATTTATCTTTGATTTACTAATCTTCATAACTCTTAACCTTCCTAAAACCCCATACCCAATTGTTTGCATACCAGGGGAAAACTCCATCCCTAACCTGCTTACATTGCTTCCATACAAAGTCAAGGCCATATTTCTATTTTCTAACTAGGTTTGATGTAAAATATATAGTGGGTATGCAACCCTTTCTAGGTTCATCGTCCCAGATATTTTTCTCTACGGTTGCTATCCATGTTGGGTAGCTCATAAAGAAAAATGGTTGTGTGTGACCCCTTGCCTGTTTACCTAATTCCATCTAGGTCCTAGTCCTATGTTCATGTCACCCTTAACTTTTTTGGCATTGTGTTGTCATTGATGTCAAGCGGTATAGCATGGCAACTGGTATGGGATATTGATGTGTACTGTTGTCATTGATGTCAACTAGTATAGGAGGTAACCGGTATAGCTTGTCACCAGTAAGAAAAGGGTGTCAACCAACATTATGGTATGGTCATTGGAGTCATCGGTACACAAGTTAGTGTTGGCTTGTGTTGAAGACATAAGGACTAGAGACCGATATGGTATAACAACTAGTAAGTGATATGTTGGCAGTGCATTGTTGCCAATAGGCAATCATATGACCAGTGAGCAAGCAGGGTGAGCTAATGAAGAAGTGCATAACCGATATGCAGTTGGATGTCAATCAGCAGGACTCCCACTGGATAAGGATGCAATCACTAGATGAAATGAAGAATGACAGAATGTTTCCTGTCTACTCAAACAAGGAGGTCATCATCAGTGCAATGTCGGAAGCAGATGACAAGGATCCACTCCCACCGATAAGTGGAGCTTATCCCTCAACATGCATGTAATGTATTATAACCCTTCGGGATAGGTTATTCAAGAGATTAAAGGTAGATGATTGTGAGCTCACACCATATGAACATGGTGAAACACAAGGATGCCTCAGGTGCATGAAACTAGAGATGTGCACTGGATCATAAAGAGTTGACATGTTGTGCCACCAGGATAGAGAAGGAAGAGTAACGAAGTGATGGGTTTGTCACTTTCACAAATTGGTTGAGATGATGTTCAACCCGATGAAGAAGAAGGCAAGGTTGAACTACTGTAGATAGAGAATGCATCTGGAATGCAAATGGAGATAGTTGAAGATTGATGACATGGTGTCATCAAGGTGGTTACCAGTAAGTATGTCCACCGTAAAGCTAACAAAGTGACAAGTAAAGTGCTCTTATCTGATGAAGATGATCATGCTAAGGATTAGCATGTTTGGTGACCGATTAAGGTGTTCCACCGGAAGAATAATAAAGTGCAAGTCTGAAGGTTGATTGGTTAGGGTATAACCGGCAAGGTTAGTGAACCAGTAGTATATTGGTCGGTGGCTAAGCCTAAACCGACACGGTGATTGAGCAAGGTGGATGTCGACAATGATGACACGTAGGACATAGGTGTCATGCATGCAGTGGTATGTGAAGTGTGCTTCAATGAGGTTGGTGATGGGTCAGTCGACATTAATGTTGAGTACGGATTTCACGGGTCGAGGACTGAGGTTTGCGGCTTGATGCAGACTGGAGATCTGAGTGATGCGTTGATCAACGCTGATCGGATTTGGTGAAGGGGACCACAAACTCATTCATCATGGTTGACACGTGCAGACCGACAAAGAGGCCATGTTTGCTAACTATGGCAATGTGTTTTGGACGCAACGAGATTGACAAAGTTGATTGATCTGTTGCAGGTGGTTAATCTATGGAAGGAGATCTGAATGGATTTGGTTTGCCTCGTGGTCGATGAAGGAACCCTAGCACACCAAAGGTTTGAATGTCAATTTTGACAGGAATGCAAAAATATAAATATGCAGATCGAAGACCAGATCTGCTACTGCTACATGAGAGAGTGACGTTGGTAAAGGAAGTGAAACCAGAGAGTCAATCAGTCAAGAGCCCATCGACAATCACAGAGGTGACTAAGTGCTTAAGAGAGAACCGATAAGAAGAGTTCAACCAACAAGGGTAAGGAACCGATAGACTATCATTGAGCCTGATAGTGGGGTGATCTGGTAGTGTTCCAACCAGTAAGAAGGTAGCAAAGAGGGAAGCAGTGCAATGTGAGTGGTTGAGGAGATCTGACAACCTAGGGAACAGTGCAGGGTTAAATCGGCAAGTGGAGTAACTAGTAAGCTAAGAACCGATAGAGGTCAGAGTGATCAGAGGATCGACAAAGAATAGAAGCAGTAGAATGAGAAGGGCTGAACTGGGAAGGTTGCAACAGAGAGTGAAGAAGAGCAAGAACAAAGTGAGCAAAGAACTGACAGAGAACATAGGAGAGGAAGACCGATTGAGAAGAGTAGAACTGGAAGAAGACTACAGAGGTTACAAAACTCATTTGTAACCAGAACATTACTTTTGTATTGATACAGATTTTGTAATCACTGAGTTGGAGCTCAGTGCAGGGGTTATTGTTCCTTGGGTTGGTGCTATAAACTTTGTAATTTATAGTGTTTATTGTGAGGCTAGATTGGAGTAGTAGACTCCAGCATCATTTCTCATCGAGGTTTTTCCCATGTCAGGTTTTCCTTGTACATCTAATGTTATGTGATGCTCTTATTGTGTGTGGTTGCATTTGTGTCATCTCCCTATCTCACTAATATATCCACCTTCTGTTAGATCTGCTAACCAATACACTCCTTTTAGGAATTAAAAGGGTTAAGTTTGGAAACCACTGATTCACCCCCCCTCTCAGTGGCATCTTGTGTTCTACAAACTTGTGTATTGGAACATATGTTCATCCAATTGAAATGAATTTGAATAATGACATACATCCAAGCCCTATTGAGTTTTTCTATGGTTTCTTTAGTAGATGTAAGTTCATTAAATTTGTCTTATTTGATTATCAATCTGAGGGGGATTTCTGGCCCCTTGGATTTTAACGCCATCATGTCCCTTATTACTCCCTGATGGTTTACAGGGATGACATTGTTATTGGAGTATTATTAGATGATATATGTAGTAGCTAAATCATGATGACTTTACCCACAAGCGCGAGCAAGAGGCACCATACCCAACACTACTAAGTTTTCTAATTTTTCTCTTCTTCAATTAGGCTTACTAATCAACACATAAAGAAAAACCAATATATACATATCAATGCTTCATTAGAAATAAAATGTAAATAACTACAAGATTGGAAGGATATAATCATATCAACATCATTCCTTTTATCCAACATAAGAATATTCTCATACAAAAAGCAACTCTAATTCTACTCATTGTTCTTTCATTGAAATATAAAATTGTAGCATCCTAAAATTGCGACACTTGCAATTTTGACTGCATTTCGGTCTTCACGATGGCGATGCAACACACAACCTGAATGGAGACCCTGAAACCTGTTTTCGACACTAAAAACTACATTTTCAAGCACCCTGGCCTAAACCTCCTTTGCACCCTGCTGTCCCGGGAGGTGGGACCAGAGCGCCCAGCGCCCTGGTCCTTCAGGACCAGGGTGCCCAATGCCCTGGTCCCCCAGGACCATGGCGCCCAGCGCCCTGGTCCTTGGCCCTATTTTGGGCCCGATCTCCTATGGGACTTCGGGCCTTTTTGTTTGCAAATTGGAAAATAAACTTTCCTGGTCGGCCTAAGGTCGGGAAAATCAGTCTTTTAACCCTAATTGGCAAGTATATAAACTACATTTTCCTCTCTCATTTGGACATATACATAGATGATGGAGAAAAGCGTGGAAACGATACTCAAACACTCAAGCATTCAAGCATTCAAGCATTCAAGCATTCCTTCAAGCAATTGATCATTCCAAGTCTCCATTCAAGGCTAAGTTTGCATTCAAGACAAGGATTCAACCATTGAAGAGGAGATCACTTACTACATGCTACATACTACATACAACATACAACAAACAACAACATCTATACCTTCGCACATAAGGATACAAACATCCTTACAACAAGGTATTAGTACTTGTTTTACATTACAGACATTTACATTTACAGCATTTCTCATTTCTTGGTTAATTCCAAAACTGGGGTTTGACCTAAAGGCAAACCCCTAATCCCTAACCCCCCAACCGTCTTCGCTTTTCTTTGTGTAGGTTGCAGGTGCGCGGCTGAAATTGAAGATCTGGAATCCTTGTGCAGAGACGAACAGATCCCCCTTCGTTTCGCGGATTTTTCGAAGGATCGTGTGCACACCGGGCGCCATCGTCCCGTCAACTTTTGCTCAAATTTGCAGGACAACGCCGTATCGACATTTTACTGCTAATTCCAGGTCCGCAGCTTCATCCTATATCCCTATCTCAGTTTATAAGTGAATCTTTCTCACTTTCTATGCATTCCTAGCTTAATCATTCTATCTACATTCTTTACAAAAGAGGGTAGCCTTGCTGTCTTAACCCTTGAAACTCATCTAGAATCCAATCTTGCATTGTGTGGGATTGGATCTTGTGGGTTTCAACCCCTCTTTTGAATGTGAAGTCTCCTAAGTGAAAACCATCAACCCTAGCAACCTCCCTTCTCTCTCCTTGGAGTTGGAAGAGGGGAGAGCAACTAGGGTTCGATCGATTTTCCGCTTTACAAAAATTAAGAAATGATAAGTAACTAACATGTACACATATTCAAATAAATAAGATTTGACATTTGCTAATTCGTACATCATGACAATAAAATGGCATAAACTAACTAATACTAATCTTGCAAATAGATGATTTTTTCTATACTAATTGTTTTTTAGAATTCATAGATTAAATTGAATATAAAAAATAATAAAATATTACAATTTTGAATAATCAATTTGAAGATACATTTAAGCTTTAATTTAGGGATTAATATCATCTTTGCTAATTTACTACAAACAATAAAATAGAAGCCTTAACTTATCAAATAATGACGATGAAATATGTTTTTTTAAAGAAATCATAGATAAAATAATCATTTTCTTGCTTTACATAATTATTCAAGAATTTTATTTAAATAAAATGCTTAAGTTGAGACATTCAAGAATCCTATCAATTCATTATGCAAATTTGAGTAACAAGATATTAGTTTTATGCCATCATGCAACCATTACTATAAAGGATAATGAAATGTCTTAAATTACATAATTAAATAGGATTTTATTGATATTGTTAATCTAATAAAGGCTAGATCAAGTGCCACTTAATACTTTAATTTCTAGATCAATTCTTAGTCCACGCCTTTAAGGCAAGAAACTAATAATTTCATTGTCAACTATTGCAATTAATTTATTCTATTACAATCCTATGAAATGATATAAGCTACGACATGTTGTTAATCTTTATGAATTTTTTTTTCACTATTTTCTATTTTTTTGGTATTTTCTGATTGGTAGATGACATTTTCCTAGGGGTTTAATGAATTTTTTAGAAAAAATCATATTATTGACAAATGGGAAACAAGAATTAAAAGAGATTTTTGATGTGTACATGCCAAATACAGATACAAATGCAGTGCACATGTCTTAATATTTATGTTGAAGGTATCTCCTTATATGAAATGGTCAACCTAATTTTTGTCATCAAATGATGCAGGAGCATCCCTGGTTCTTGGCAATCTTGCATCAACCAAAAACATTTCTTTTAGTTTGTTTCCTATTTTACACTATTTTACAATTTCAACATTTCTTTGTGTTTCATCTATTTTGCTCACTGGATCTTGTGGAGCTGGATTTTTCTTATGGGCATGATCATCTACCTTATCCTAAGTCCATATGACGTTTGGATATATTTCTGAAAAGTTATTGCTTCCAAAATTTGAGATAGTTTTCTGGCTAAGAACATTGGAACCGCTTGGTCCTATTTTGTTATTGATGTATCTTGCAGATCCTTTCTGTAGCTTGCAAATATTTAGTTCATTAATCCCAATGTTCCTTGGCGTGTGGCTGAACTTCCCTTTGGTTTGCACTTCATCCTTTGGATTTTCTAGAGTATTTTCTTTGGCGGAGGCCGACTTGGTGGTTTTGCATGTTTCATCTTATTCATCAATATTTGATTCTTCTTGGGTCGACGTGGATCCCTCTTGATCATATAAATCATTGTAATTTAGCATTATAAATCATTCCTTAGATATAGAAGATAAATATTGAGATTACGAGGTCCGAAGTTGACCGATATTGTAATTGAGCATGTATGTACTCACGTGAGTGACCCGAATCTTGTTGCCCGCATGTTGTCAGTATATTGTAAATGATCTCATGATATAATTCAGTCTGTTCTACATTGCCTCCATCGCATTGTGTTGCTTCTATTATGTTTACTCTTGTTACACGATCCAGATTGTTCTCTTTGAGGATCCTCTTAATCGTGACTACACCAAGTGGTATCAGAGCAAAATTTCATTCCAGAGATTGCATTGTCCTAAAAGATTTTGTTGTAGGGTGGCGGATTGCAAACCCGACCTGCAGTTGTAGAGGACTTGTGTGAAGATGGCGTGAAGAGGAAATGTTAGAGGTGATGGAGCACGTGGAAATTCAAACCCTATTGTGATGGAAATGTTGAGAGGAATCGCATCCCGATTAGAAGTTGTTGAGACAACCTAGAGAAGAGCTCGACATGTTGAAGATGTAAGTGAAGATGAAGAAGAAGTAGCTAGAGAACAAGTAGCCAATCCACTAGTGAACGACCCGAATGAAGAAAGGTTTATAAGAGCATTGTCAAGACCGAATACCAAATCACATTTTAGTCCACTGGATTATGATGGCAAGTTAGATTCGGATGAATTGTTAGATTGGATCACAAAAATGAAAAAGTATTTTGATTTTGAAGGAACCACAAAAGATAAGATAGTAAGATATGCTTGTACTAAGTTGAAATTTCACGCATCACTTTGGTGGGAACACTTGCAGGTTGATAGATAGAGGAGAGGTAAAGAGAAGATCAAATCATGTGAGTGAATGGTTACCAAGTTGAAATCAAACTTTATGCCAGCTAATTATCAAGTGAATTTGTTCTGGAAGTTGCAAAACTTGAAGCAGAAGGAATCTAGAGTGAAGGAGTATACCGAAGCATTCTATAGGTTGAATATCAAATCGAAACATACTGATGATGAGGTTGAACAAGTTGTGGGATATTTGAATGGGTTGCAGATGTCTATACAAGATGAACTCAATTTAATCAAGTTGCAAAGTGTTGAAGAAGCTTATCAATATGCCTTGAAAGTATAGAAGAAGTTGAACAAAGGACATGAGCAGAGACAAAGAGGAAGATGCAAAAGGTTTTCCAGAGGAAAAGGACCCTGTGCAGATCAGAATAAAGACAAGGAAGTTAGAAATGATGGTAGTTCATACCCGAAGGATGACAAAAAATTATACCAGAGGAGAGAACCTAATGGTTATCAAAATGAGGGTTATGGAAAAGATGTCAGAAGACGAGATAAGAGAGTGTTTAGAGGAACCTTCTTTAAGTGCAGAGGAGAAGGACATCGTGATTTTGAATGTAAGAAGGCAAAGAACACTAGAAGAGCAATATTGGTAGAAGAACACCACATTGGATTAGATAAAAAACTAGAAGATGGAGAACTATCGATGACGAGGAGAGAATTATGTCATACCGGAGATGAAGAAGAGCCCTTACAGAGAAGATATTTGTTTAAGACCAGATGTAAGGTATTCGATAAGTGTTGTAAAGTCATTATTGATAGTGGTAGCTCAGATAATCTTGTTTTGGAGGAGATGGTGAATAAGTTGAATTTGGAGAGGTTGAAACACCCTAAGCCTTGTCAGATTGCATGGATTCAAGATGATCATAAGATACTAGTAAGTGAACAAGTTTGGTAAAATAAAAAATTGGAAATTATCATGATGAAGTTTTGTGTGATATTATGCCTATGGATATTTATCATATTTTGTTGGGAAGACCTTGGCAGTTTGATAGATAGGCGATACATGATGGGAGGAAGAACATATACACTATCATTGCAAATGGAATGAAGTAGACCTTGTTACCCTTGAAAGAACCCTTGAAGAGTGAAGTCTGTACGAATGCTATAATTTTTTTGGTCGACAGAAGGAGATTCTTGGATTGAATGAGACATGAGAATGTGTGTTTTGCCTTAGTTCCTAAGAAGACTGAGAATCTAAAGCACGAATAAGAACAGTCAGAGGAGATAAAGGAGTTGTTGATAGAGTATGAAGATATCATTTCAAATAATGTACCTGATGGATTACTCCCTATGAGAAGCATCAATTACTGCATGGACCTGATTCCTAGAGCTAGTTTGCCTAACAAAGAAACAAACCAAATGATACCGGTAGAGAATGAAGAATTGAATAGACAAGTTCAGGAATTGTTGAAGAAAGGTTTGATCAGAGAAAGTCTGAGTCCTTGTGTAGTGTCAACATTATTAGCACCTAAGAAGAATGGAGAGTGGAGCATGTGTATTGATTCTAGAGCAATAAACAAGATCATAGTGAAGTACCAGTTTCCTTTGCCTATGATGGATGACATAATGGATTATTTGAGTGGAGCCAAATACTACACCAAGATAGATTTGAAGAGTGGATACCATCAGATTAAAATCAGTGATGGAGATTAGTGGAAGAAAACATTTAAGACAAATGAACTGTATGAATGGTTGGTGATGCCTTTTGGATTGACTAATGCACCGAGAACTTTCATGAGGTTGATGAATGAGGTATTGAAGAAATTCTTGGTTAAGTTTGTTATTGTGTATGTGGATGAAATCTTAATTTTTAGTAAGATCAAGGAAGAACATGTGTTGCATTTGAGACAAGTTTTGCAAAGACTAAGAGAAGAGAAGTTGTTGATAAACATCAAGAAGTGTAGTTTCATGAAGGAAGAGTTGGTCTATTTGGGATTTGTGATATCTGCAGATGGATTAAAAATGGACCTTGAGAAGATAAGAGCAATTATTGAATGGCCTATACCGGAAAGCATTGGAGAGGTAAGATCATTTCATGACTTGGCTAGTTTCTATCAGAACTTTATCAGGAATTTTAGTTCAGTTTGTAGCCTTATGACAAAAGATATGAGAGGAGACAAGAAAGATTTCGAGTGGACAACTGGAGAAAATAGGAGCTTTGACTTTTTGAAGTAGAAAGTGACTAAGTAGCCTGTGTTAGCTTTACCGGATTTTAGGAAAGTATTTCAAGTGGACTGTGATGCAAGTGGAAAAATAATTGGAGTAGTGTTAAGTTAGGAAGGAAGAGCAACAACCTATTTCAGTGAGAAGTTAAATGATCAAGAAGGATATATTCAGTGTATGATCAGGTATTTGAAGCCATAATTCAAGTCTTGAAGAAGTGGAGACATTACTTGTTGCCTAAGGAATTTGTGTTGTATACTGATCACCAAGCTTTGTAGTATTTGAACAAAGTAAGTTGAATCAAAGACATATGAAATGGGTAGAGTTCTTACATAGTTATACCTTTGTGTTGAAGCATAAAAGTGAGAAGTTGAATAAAGTTGCCGATGCATTGAGTAGGAGGAATTTCCTGATAGAGATTAGAGTGACAGTATTAGGTTTTGAGGAGTTGAAGACCTTGTATGATGAAGACCCATATTTTACAGAACCTTGGAAAGTATGTAGAGAATCCGTTATGATGGACAAAAGCAAGTGGTTGGATTATTTTGTTCAAGATGAGATGTTGTTCAGAGGAGTTTAGTTGTGTATACCTAAGAGTTCTTTGAGGGAAAGTGTGATAAAGGAAAAACATAGTGGAAGATTAGCCAGACACTTTGGTGTTGACAAAACAGTGGCATTTGTGAGTGAACATTACTTTTGGCCTTAGATTCATAAGGATGCTAGGAAATTTGTGTAGAGCTATGGAGTTTGTCAAGTTGCAAAAGGTAGTTGTCAGAATGTTGGATTGTATAAGCCTTTGATAGTTCCAGAGAGACCTTGGGAGGACATAAGCATGGATTTCATACTAGGATTGCCTAAGACACAAAGAGGAAATGATTCTATATTTGTGGTGGTGTATAGATTCTTGAAGATGGCACATTTCATACCTTGTAAGAAGACATTAGATACAGTGCATATTGCAGACCTATTTTTCAAAGAAGTAGTGAGATTGCATGGATTACCTAAGAGCATAGTTTCAGACACCTAAGTTTGTTGGTTATTTTTGGACACTTTGAAAGAAGATGAAGAGAAATTTGAAATTCAGTTCTACTTTTCACCCACGAACTAATGGACAAACAGAGGTAGTGAATAGGAGTTTGGGAAATTTGTTGAGATGCTTAGTTGGAGAGAAGACTGGAAGTTGGGATTTGATCCTTGCACAAGAAGAGTTTGCCTAAGTGAATAGGAGTACTAGAAGAACACCTTTTGAGATTGATGTCGAAGTACATCCTAGAGGTATATTAGAGTTGAGGGACATCAATAATGAGGACAGAGGACAAGAGAAGTGCAAAAGTAGAGGAATTTGTAGATCACATGAAGATAGTGCATAATTAGGTTAAGCAACATTTGGAGGATATGAACAACAAGTATAAGGACAAAGTAGATGAGAAGAGGAGAAATAAGAAATTCGAAGTCGGCAATGAAGTGATGGTATATATGAGAAAAGAGATATTTCCAATTGGAACCTATACCAAGTTGAAGATGAGAAAGTTTGAACCTTGTAAGATCTTGAAGAAGTTTAGTTCCGGAAATGCATATGAAGTGGAGCTACTAGATAGTTTAGGTATTTCACCTATATTCAACATTGCAGATCTACATCAATATCACGAGTTAGAGTTTAGGGAAGACAATGTTGCAGATTTGGAGAAGTAGATGCCCAAAAAGGAATCAAATCAGATTGAAGACATTTTGGACAGTAGGATTGGGCACAACACCCGGAGGAACCAGTACAAAGAATATCTTGTGAAGTGGAAGGACAAACCAGTTGAAGATTCATCTTGGATTTCTCAAGTAGAGGTGGACCGTTTTGGTTTTCCTCTAACCCCAACATAGTGAGGGACTCACTTTTTTTCAACAACCCCATATGTCTGATGCAAGAGCATCCCTAGTTCTTGGCAATATTGCATCAACCAAAAATATTTCTTTTTAGTTTGTTTCCTATTTTACAGTTTCAACATTTCTTTCTATGTTTCATTTCTTTTTCTCACCGAATCTTGTGGAGCTGAATTTTTCTTGTGTACATGATCATCTACCTTATCCTAAGTCCGTGAGATGTTTGGATCTATTTTTGACAAGTTATCGCTTCCAGAATCCGAGACAGTTTTCTGGCTTAGAACACCAAAAACCGCTTGGACCTATTTTGCTATTGGCGTATCTTGCAGATATTTTTTGTAGCTTGTGGAGCTTCAGTTCATTAACCCCAGTGTTCCTTGGCATGTGGTTGACCTTCCCTTTGGTCTGCACTTCATCCTTTGGATTTTTTGAAGGATTCTCTTTGGCAGAGGCTGACCTAGTGGTTTTGCATGTTTCATCTTGTTCATCGGCATTTGATTCTTCTTAAGCTGACACAAATCCTTCTTGATCATATAAATCATTGCAATTGAGCATTAGAAATCAATCCTTAGATATAGAAGATAGGTCTTGAGATTAGGAGGTCTGGAGTTGACCGATATTGTAATTGAGCATGTATGTATTCAGGCTAGTGAGCTGAATCTTATAGCCCGCATGTTGCTGACAGATTGTAAATGATTTGATGATATAACTCAGTCCATTTTTCATTGCCTCCATAACATTGTGTTTCTTCTATTGTGTTTAATCTTGTTGCACGATCCAAATTGTTCTCTTTGAAGACCCTCCATGACTACACCATTAATGATAAAAAAATGCTCTAGAAGGGTGCAAGTTGATCGGGGTGCTCTCAACCATTCATCACTACTCGTCATTCACTAATTTTAGTCATTGTTCTTTTCTATGTATTTGTGATTGCTACAAAAATGATGTGACTATGGTGACACGTTCTTGAAAGACATGAGGCATTTGGTTAATAGTTGAAGATTCATCCCTCAACGTGAAAGAATAATGATGGGAACATTTATTGAATTATCATACTGTAGATATACAACTCGCAAAATATTTGAAAGTTAATAGAATTTACATATTTAACAGAGCATTTTCCCCATATTGTCTCCCCAATGCACTATTCTATCTATCTCCCCTTATTTTATTGCAATTTGTCAAATGTGCTAAGTTTTATTTGTCCACATTTCTAACCTCGCAATTATAAAATGATAATACCACTCTTACGTTTGCATAATTGAAAATCTTTTGAATTTTAATTTTGTTTATTATCACGCCTTTAAAACTATATTTCGCGTTTCGTATAATATAATTATTCATTTTTTTTTATGTTAAATATATTATATGTTTAATATTTAATTATGTTTTTAATATGTAAAATTACAATTACAATTATATTTATTATTATTATTATTATACATTATGTTTTTTATAATATACATTTTTAAATAAAAATATATTATAATATATAATTAATATATTAAATATTAATTAAAATATCAAATATATTATTTTGTAAGTATATATTTATATTTATTATTTAATTTGGCTAGAAATGAGTTATTCAATAGATTGATGGGATTTTGCCACTTTTTGTTCGTTTTTTGGTTCACTATTTTGGTCATTTGTTTCCTTTTTTTCCACATTTGTCATTTATTTTCCCACTTTTTCCCTTCTTGTTTTATGAGAGATTATTTTATAAGGCTTTGGTAGTGTTTCATAATATCTTTTTGCCAAACTTTGTTCATTTTTTCAATGAATTGTGTGCAACATAAACCATTGAATGACCGCCATCATAGAGATTCTCATATCTCCATCCAACAACCATGATCTCTCTCATTGTTCTAATTCGACAACCATAAATGTGACACTATCCATGGTCACATTAAATATGATATCCAAGTACGTGAGGAAACCCATTGACAATATTTTGGGTTGCTTTTATAATATTTATTATTCTTTTTTTTTTGAACTTTTTCCTTTTTAGTCGACCAAAGTCGAACCCACTATATGGTAATGGTTAAGTATAACATCCACTGATAGGCTACGAAGCACTAGCTATTTATTATTCTTTCATCATTTTTAAAAATATTTTATTTAGCAAGATTTATTAATGTTTTGATGTATTATTATATTTTAAAATTATTATTATTATATATTGTAGGGATAATTACAACTATGATATGATATTTTTACAATAAAATTGTGATATAATATTTTTGTATATATATAAAATTATTTGAGAATTAAGTCACCACAATCCCTCTCTCTCTCTCTCTCTCACACACACACACACACACACACACACACACACACACACACACACTCTTCTATATTTTAAGCCATCTAACTTAATCTAAATATCACTTCCAATATTTATCTAATGGTGAAATTAAAATACCCATGTTATTATCTATTTAATTTGTGCATATTTTGAGAGTTGCACATAGTGCCCCATCCACAATGGATGTCTTATCCAATTCAAAATGGTAGGTGTTCACTTTTAGTTAACGTGCTAGCTGGCAAGAAGGGATCCACGTGATGATGTAGGTTATTTGTTGCACAAATTATTTTTATCTTCTTAATTCTTCCTCATTTACCTATCTCTCTTCCAAGTCCTCTCCCTCCCTCTCTCTATCTTTCCCCATCTCACCCTTCCTTACTTCCTCCCTATACCCATATCGATCTTTCTATCTCTACGTCTCTTTCCCTTTTTCTTCTTGTATATCTATATCTAACTCTTTTTCTTCCCATATATCTCCATCTCTTCCACTTTATTCCTCCCCCTCTCTTTCTCTCTCTAGATCTCTATTTGTCTATCTCTTTTTCTTTGTCTCCCTCCTCCTCTCTCTCTCTCTCTCTACACACACACACCTTTCATTTTATCTCACCATCTATATATATCTCTTTATTTCCTCTCTCATCATATCTTCTTCTCCCCCCATTCCTAGACCCCCCTCTCTCCCTCTCTCCGTTTATATTTATATCTTTCTCTTTATCTCTATTGCCCTACCATTATCTCTCTCTCACTCTTCTCTCCTCTCTCTTCCTCTTTTTATCCCCATTTCTCCCTCTCTTCCTATTGTAAACATAACATAAGTTTGTTGGTAATGGAGCCTATTTATCTTCTTGATTTAGAAGTTTTATTTTAATCATGTTTGTATCCCTATCTCTTGCTTCTCCATTGAGACACAAACAACATCATTTTCTATATGGGCTACCAATTGAGCTTGTGTATTTTTCAATATTGAATCAAGAAATTCATTTCATGTATTGCACACATGTATGCTAAAAATAGATTGAATTTTCTCCTAATCATACTTTTTTGGTGTACCCATTGCACACCAAGGTGCAATTGCTAGTAATTATTAATAAAAATACAATTAACTCTTAGCATTAATTTAAAAGAATGCAACTAACATTCTTAAAACTTGTACGTGCCCAATTTTTTCTTTTGCATTTTCGAGGATTTGTTTAGGGTTTTAGAGCATTCTAGATTTTGCTTTCAGCTTCAGTGAGTATTACCTCCAAAATTTTTGTTGATGCAAAGTCAATGTTTCTTCTCTATTGTTTTGGAAGGTGAATATCCATCAATCTAATGGGGCTCTATTTCCATAGTTGTTCAATGTTCAATGTTCTTCCTTGTGCTTTAATTTGGTCAAATATTCAAATTAAACAATAGTTTTTTTTTTCTCTAGTCCAAATCTCACGCTTTACCTTGCAATCTATAATACAATAAGAGAAGTGGATATCAAAGGAAATCCTTTTCCTATTAACAACCATTTAAGTAATTTTTGAGAAATATTGTTATTATTATTGTTTTTTGTTATTTGAGCACAAGCCAATACATCTCATTACAGGGGTCCTATATTGTCATGGATTTCAAATTCTCTACATCATGTCCCTGCTTATTAATCATTTTATTAATTAGAGCATCAATTTCTAGGCACTATTATCCACTACCATAACTTTTATGTGTACACTTTTGTCCTTATGTTTGTTTGAGCTTGAGCATATGCTTTTATAGGTCTGCTCTGCCCTGAAATGGCATTAGGATTGACATGATCTAGGGGAGTAAGACATCTATTTTTAGCATCACAATAATTTGACAGAAGAATTTGTTGGGTATATGTTGACCACATATCAGACATCTGCATGCTTTTGTGGCTTGGATCTGATTTCTAAGTTATTGGTATTGAGTTAATATTGAGGTTTTATTGTGTTCCCTTATTTTGAAAAATAAATTATAATTTTTCATTTTAAATTTTATAATTTTGAATTTTTATTACAAGCATGTACATTTTGCTTGAAAGTTCATAAAACCTTTTCAAACACAAAAAATTAGGCAACTCTTCCCAATTTTTTTTTGCGAGGGTTTTCTGATTTTTTATTAAAAAAAAAAATAAAAAAATCCCTTGTAATCTCTTGACCAATGAGCATTAAGCAGGGAAAAATTTAGGGGGGAATTCACTAACGTTTTCAACTGATCAAATACACACCCAACAAAATATTTTAAATGTTTTATACGGAATCGTGGAAATGTAGCATTCTACAGTACACTTCGCGTGCTTAGTCTTTGCTTCCACATTTGGCATGTCCATTCTGCAATACAGTTCACGTGCCTAGTCTTTGCTTCCACATTTTGTATACATGCCTAATAGCTTGCTGTCCCTGGATTTGTCACCTGGTCTCTCTGAATATTTTCATACTCTCAACTGAACACATTTTCAGGAGCGCGTCTCAACCCCTCCCTCACCATTTCCTTCGTTGCTCTCTGCCATTTTCAAGTAAGTATTGTTTAGGGCTGGGGGAATTTCCCGAGTCATTGGATGCTTGACTATGTATTCCTCCCATGCCATTCTCTGTCATTTTATTCATAATATCTTTGTAGAATTTGAGTTTTTTTACATCTTCAAACTAAATATGTTTATTATCTATATGTTGCAGGCTCTAGGTTTGAACATCATCACGAAATACATCATAGGTTACATTTATCTTGGAAGACCGGTTGCAAATATATGCTTCAAAGTATATGGTTACTTTAGCATGAATCAAGCCCTCACATTCTTACAGGACTTTAAACTGGGTCATTATTTGAAAATCCCCCCATGAAATATGTTCATGGCACAGATATATACTTGAACTCGAATAAGGCTTGTATCTGCCAATCATTTCATATTTAGCAGTATAACATTTCGTCAATTTTCTTTTAAATTTTGTTGTACTACAAAAGGTAGGCTTGAAATTGTGTTTAGCATTTGTTTGGAGAATTGAAAATCCAAGAATTATTCAAAGGGAGTGTAGAAATTTACCACAATTGCATAAATTTTGTGCATGGCTTTTTTTTTTTTTTTTGAGTTGATTAAAGTTTATTTTCATTCTCAATTTTGATCATAAAGGGTTTGGAGACTTTATCTCACAATTCGGATTGCTTGTGTCAAGGTATTGTAAAACTATGATATGTCCATAGGGTTTTGGGTTTATAGTGATGATATTGGAGACTTTATCCAAATCTAAATTGGTTTATCCACAGTAGGATGTTTCCATTGGGTTTCCAAGAACTTTATAAATATGCCAAAACCCAGACTAGCTGAGTTTCCTTTGTTTGTAAATGTGATGGAACTAGCAAATTTTGGATTTCGATTGTTTGCATCAGGGTTGGATAACAAGGGCCTTTTCCCAAAACCCATATGGTTTGTCTTTGCTAATTTAATGGTTTTGAAAAGTTTTGACCTTACAATGGTCTAAAAAATTTAAACTAACAAATAATGCAGGCAAAAATTGATGGCTCAAACTCAAGTGAATCTTGAGCGTTTTCCATGTTTGTGTTCTCACTAGTGGAGGAGAGTTGTACATACTTCAATCAAATGAATTATCCTTATTGCATTACATATATAATTGATCAATAGGTGTCCATGGTTGAATGCTCATGTTGCCTATCTTGAGACACCCTAGACCTGTGGTGTTTGTGTGGACGTGTTTTCTTCGTGCTTGTAGTTCATATAGGAATAGAGGCTAAGTATTTCCAAAATGTTGCAAGCCTGCAACTTATGTTCTACCCTAAGACATCTATGTAGAAGTGCTCAAGTTTGTGAGACATTAGACTCTCATCAGAATAGCCTAAATACAGTTCTTTAAAAAATTAAGAAAAGATATGGACTTGAAGTAAATTAGGTTTTATTGATTTGTTGCTTGTTATATGTTGTTTGGTTTCTAGGTTAAAATTGCTCTGTCATGCCTTCATTCACTTATTCATATTCCAGATGATGATTTGCTTACATATGCATGTGGGGATTTATCATACCATTTTAATGGCCCCAATATTAGGATTCAGGTTTTAATTGAATCAAGCGTTTTCTAGAGAATTGTTGAACTTTTGGGGTAAGTGAATCAATAAGAATACAAGGAGTCATTTACTTTTATATCATTCTCTCTATTACCATACCAAGTATTCTGCTCTTAGATTTGCATTTCTATGTTTTCATAATGATGTAACTTATTCACTGCATATGTTGAACATATTATGTATGTACTCTTCCCTTTTTGTTTGTTTTCCCGTTTTAATAATTGTGGGAAGCATTGTCACAGATGTTTAGACTCAAGTGACTATCCACAATTTCTCGTTTATATTTCTAAAACAATCAATTTGCATTTTTAGCATAGCTATCTTATTTTTAGATATTGATATCTTATTTTTATTTGTGACTCTAATTCCAGGTTATTACTGATGCTAACAAAATTTCTCATGGTAAAAGGCAAAGAAAGAAAATAAATTTTTATTTTGCTCTATAATTATTTTAAAATATATGCATAAAAGTTGTGAAGCAAATTTTTTTATGATTTAGTCCAATGCCCAATAGTAATATAGGTTGTAACATAGTGGTGTTTTTCTTTTGTTTCAAAGTATTAATAGAATACAACTGACTTATCTACTATTATTGATGTGGTTTTGCTTTCTCTATTTCAAGTTTCACACATCCCATTCTTTAACAAGAATAGAACAATTTTTTATTTATAAGAATTTGTGGCGCCAAAATGTGGAGGTCTGTTCCTTTAATTTTGGTCTATTGCAGTGAATCCTTTTCTTTGACTCATCAAGAATTAAAAAAAAATGTATTTTCTTCATATAGAATTTCTGATTTCACAAATAAAAGTTGTAAAGAAAGAAAGTATTAGCACATGGCATTTTTAAAAATAGAATTATAAATTTCTCTTTAGCAAGTACTTTAATTTTTAAAATTCAATATCAAGGTAAGCACAAAAGGATGGGAGAACATATTGCTAAATAAGAACATTATAAAATTTTATAAGATACAATGTTGCTCCACATTGGAAAATTAAACCTACCTTAGGTTTTAAATCACCATTCTTATTTCCTTACAATCATCATTAGAAGATTTAACATTACAAAAAACCAGTGGACATCCAAACTTTTGAGATAATGTTATTATGTTTGGAGTAGAGAAGCCAAAATACTTAATTTTGGCTGGTATCAATGGAAAATTGAAAACAACTAAATTCAAATTGCCATAACTATTTGTTTTTTATCAGCAAATGACAAAACCAAAATTTGATATTAAAGAATAGGTTGCATAAGTACAAGAAGTTTGAACAGTCTGAGAACCCTTTCGGGTCTGCCATAGTAGAGGAGATTTTACTGATTATGTCTATTATCAGACCACAAAAAATTTGAAAAGTTCAACAAAAACACCAATAGACTAGTATGCTCGACAATACATTTTAAAACTAAAATTCTAAAAACTTATCAAAAGAGAAATGTGTCTGCAAAAAAATCCATATCTCTTTTTGATTGAAAGCACCCCTAGGATGAAGACCCAGGATGGGATCTAGGAACAACCGAGCCTCGACCCCCACGACCTCTGCGACCACGACCCCGCGCTCTTCCCTAGCCCCTACCACGACTGCGACCACGACTGCCACCTTGGCTGCCTTGTCCTCGACCATTTTCATTGCCACCCTGCAAATGAGCTGAATTGTTGCCATTACGAATGAGTTCTTCTTCTTCTTTCAGAGTACGCAAGCCATTTAAGATGGCAAAATCTTTGAATTCCTCCTCCTTGTCCGAGTCTTCACCTTGGTCTGATAAGAATCTCCATTTGAAGAAGACATGAGCCATAGTATCAAATGCTCTGTGTTTCATGAGAGCTGGGCCTTTAAGGTCTAAGAGAAATGGGTAAATAGTTAGAGATTCTTCTGAATCTGACTGAAGGAAGATCACCAGGTTGCGGAAGGCCAGTTCCGAGCATAAAATACCCCAAGACTTTACCTAGGCCGACCAAGAGGTCTGGGCCAAAGAGACGGTTGGCCAAGTCCCTTACCTCTACCTTGGGCACATGATTATCCAACATAGACGCCACAAATCTTGAAGATATTTGAGTATTATCCCTATAATATTCATTTCTCTCAAGATGATCCCTACCCAAGACCATTTCAACTGCCAAGATGATCAATTCATCCGTAGTATGAAGTAATCTCTTCAATCTTTGGTCTGTGATTTCCTTGAAATTTACTTGTCTGTTTAGACTTGATAAAGACACCAGAGTGTCCACACCAAAGCATGAGATGGGGTCTAAAAAAATCCCTAATGATTAATTTCAATGAACTGGCCATTTTCGACTATCCAAGGCAAGAGAAAAATCGAGCACTTTGTTAGAAACAGACCAGTCTTCTGGAAATGGAAGCTCGGCCAAGGCAGGAGAGAAAGGGAAATTGCCATATCTGTTTTAATCCATTCCACATGGATGCATTTTCAACAAACTACATTACTCCACATGTCGACCATGACTCTCTTTATGTGCTATAGTCTATGAGACTAGGACATTGGCAAATCAATTTTCCTAATAGTTCATGACTCTTTACTAAAAGAATTAGCATTTGTAAATTTCTCTTGTTCTAGGATTTTCATTGATTTTTATAGCTAATGCCTTAATTCTATAGGTTATCGAATGTGGAAGCTCACAACAATCAAGAGCTCCATGCTGCAACTAATGAAGAGCTTAAAATACACATATTTATACTATTTGAAGCAATGCCTATCTGATTGTGTTCTATAAATAATTTTTAATTACCTTTCATTAAAAAATACTTGATATCAAGCTTCTAATGTCTCTGTAAACATAAATCTTGTATAAATCTTGTCCAACTAAACTACTTAACTGGAAATATGGTTCTAAATATAAAAATATTTGACATACCAATTTTGATATCTCTATTTTATGATCGATTCTGAAAAACTGCAATTGTCTGATAGTAAAACCAAATGAAAATTGCTACAGTTATGTCTCAATTTGAAGTGTTTCTAGCTTTGATAATTTAAAGGCATCAAATTTCATATATGTTGTGAAATTCCTTGAGCTTCAAAATCTTTTACGACCATAATATTGTTATCAATAAATTTGTTTACAAAATCAGAGTTATTTTGTAATTCTCAGTTTGGGTGTATTATGTGCAGCTTGTAATACTATATTCGTTCATGAATGCTTATATTGTAGGGTTGAATCAATTGTATGACAATGATTTAGTTTAGACCTTATGATTAATTCCTCTGATTATTTTAGGTGTCTTTGTATCTTCATACATAATTGCAATGAATATAAGCCATTAAGATTTGAATCTTGATCAATACTGATTAAATGCTATTTTCTCCATTAAGAATTGTCTTCTCCAATCCACAGCTAAAGAAGTTGCAACCTTATGGCACAAAACATAAACAAATCCTGAATGGCTATTGGATTTACCTTATTCAACTACTGTATTTCATTTTAATCTTTGCTATTTTTTGCAATTGGCACGGACTTGTGTTGTATAGCAGAAGCAAATTTTGGGCGGGGGACTTGTAATGTCCCCTTTTGGCTTAATAAGATATAATTAAATAATTAAAAGCATGTTTAATTATTTAATACATAGAAGCAATAGTCGGGAAAAAAACTCGATTACTCCTGATTAATTGGCAATCGGGACTGTTTCCAATCAATTCCCCCAAAAACTCAGAAAAAATCGTTGATCAATTTTTTTCCGATTTTCAACGATTTTTTCCATTTTAAATTGCCAAAAAAACGCGATTAATCGCTGTGCGAAATCCTGCCAAAAAAACTCGGCACGGAATCCCTAGAATGTTCGCAAAAATCGATAAATAGACGAAGTTGAAGCCGAAAGGAAGCAATTAGAAGGTTTTTTTTGGTCATGCGACAGGGCATTACCGACGACTTCAAATTTTGAGGTATTTCTATTTAGTATTTATGATTCTTCCTATACTAGTTCCAAAGATTCTAAACTGTAAATTCTTCCTATACTAGTTCCATGTTGGCATTACAGTAAGAAAGATTGTTGGCATTTCAATATCAGGAGATTGTTGATATTCAGTAAGGATATTGAGAAGGTTGTTGAAGATTATTGATATAACTGAAGAAGGATGATAACTATCTTTATAACATTATTTTGTCATTGATGTCAAGGGATTGATTATCTGATTCAGTATGATGTTGCCATATCTTGAGAAGATTGATTTGAAGAGAATTAAGATGTCGGTAAAAGACACAAAAAGAATGTGATGAATAAGGGGAGAAATAAGTTATTCAATGGGCAACTATTATCGAGTTAGACAATGATGAGATCATGATGTTTAGATTGTTTTGATGTCCTACATATGTTGTTGATTGTAAGGTTAATACTATACTATGTCACCGAGCAAAGAACCTAGTCGGTAAACCCTGAGGAACCTAATCGGTAGACCCTAAGGTTATCGATATCGGTTAATGAAGGTGAAATGTCTACCGAGTAAAGTTTAGTATTTACTGAGTTGCAACCGAGTTATTACAGTGCACATGGGATGGATAAAAACATTATTTAATGAAGGACAATGATTAGCTGGAGATGTATAAATGATTGGTATGTCGTGCATGAAGTTTGTTAAGGATCTATGGCAAAGGAAAATCGGCAGGCTGATCTACAACGCAGATTGAACCGCAATAACCTTGTGCAAGTTCCAAGAAAGGACTACAAGTCCTGAGGCAAGGTAAAACGTTTTCAGATCGAAGAATACATTGAACCTGGTCAAGTTTGAAGATCTGATGGCTAAGATTGATCATGGGAAATGTGATCAATGAGATTAAGCGGTTAGCAATTGTTTATAAATAAGGAATCGTTGATAAACAATGTATGTAGGCAAGTGTATGCACAGGGATGCTACATAGTGTTTACCGAGCACAGAAGCTTGAAGACCTATTTGAATAATAGAGTAGAGAGCCCAACAGAGGGACATGATAAGTCTTACGACTAGATTGTTTGAGCAAATAAGAATCCGCTTTAGCATTTTAGATGTGAAGTTGCAAATAGATTTGTATTACTGTTATTTTGTAAGTGACAAAAAATCTCTTAATCGAGTGGACTTAATAGTCTTATATGTAAACCCTCTAGCAAGGTAACATTCTAAATGAGTGTTTGAAATCCTTTGACAAGGTCACTTCTAACAAAGTGAAGATCCTAACAGATCTAAGGGAAATCCCTTAACCAGGTCACATCTACCAATGTGTTTGTAATCTTTAACAAGATTTGCTTTTAACCGAGCATACTCTAGAAGAGTATATTTCTTAGTGGGTCCGAAATCCCATAGTGGTTTTTCCCTATTTGAGTTTCCACGTTAAATCTGGTGTTATGAGTGTTATGATGATTATATGCTTATGAGTTTGCATGTTTAGCAGTTTTGGTTATATTGCTAAAGTATAAGTTACCGAGGTTGAATCTGTTGTTTTATGGAAGATTAAGTTTGTATGATTCACCCCCCCCTCTCATCTTGTTAGCTATTGGAATCTGTACTTACATTAAGTATCAGAACTATCAATTGGTATCAGAGCTTTGGACTTTGGAAGAAAAAGTTTAAAGGTACTTGAGGCAAAGATCCAAAGATGTATAAAAGGGATGCACCGAAGCTGAACAAGTCAAGTTTCTCCAGATGGCAGAAAAGGATGAAGCTACATTTATCAGGAATTGGAGAATATGCAACATATTATCTGGAGAATGATTACATTGCACCGAGCACCAACCCTATGACCTTGGAAGAGATAAAGGCAAAGCAAGAACATATTCAAGCTATGATTGAAAAAACACCAGCACTGATCGACTCAGAGTTTAATGATCTAGAAGGCTGTAATGATGCAAAAGCAATGTGAAATAAGCTCATATCTGTTTATGGAGGTGACGAACATGTTCAAAGAGAAAAAGTAGATAGTCTAAGAGGACAACTTGAATCCATGAGGATGAATGAAGGTGAGAACATAACCCAATACAGTACAAGACTAAAGGAGATTGTCAATCAAATTAAAGGAGCATGCGGAACTATTGAAGAAAAGGATATAACAAGTAAGTTGTTGAGAACCCTTCTACTAGCCTATGCTATTCGAGTCTCTACAATCAATGAATTGAGGTCTGTACCTAACATGCCAGTTTCTTTAGATGCTACTATTGGTAAGCTACATGCATTTAAGTAATTTTGATAACAGTGGGTCTTCGGTAAATAAAGTTGAATCTGCATTCAGTTCTTTTCATATTAGTGAATCTGATGATTACAATGATAGAATGAGTAAGTACTCTGAAGGGAATCGCAGTGGAGCAAGTGAAAGATTTCGTAAGAATATGGAAGAAGTGCACAAATTGTATGAAGAAATCAAGAAGCAAGAAGAGTTTGAAGCATTATTAGCCAGAAGGTTACCTAGAGGAAAAGGTAAGTATAAAGGGAAGCTACCTTTAAAATATGTCAATTGTGATAAGATAGGACATATGGCTTCTAATTGCCTTGACAAAGAATCTAGTGAAAAGAGAGAATACTGAGATAATAGGCAAAAAGACAACCAATACAGAGGACACAAAGACTTCAGAAGGAGAGATAGAAAGACATGTCTAGTAGCTGATGAGGAATCCAACGATGACAAATCTGATGAACCTGATATTGAGGAAGTTGTTTATGTGTCTATTAATGATGGATCTAATGAAGAAAGGTATGAAGAAAAATCTCTAATATCTCACATAAATAATAATGATTCTTGGATCATAGATAGTGGATGCTCACATCATATGACAGGTGATAAACACAAGTTTGTTAAATTAGAAGACTATGATGGAGGCTATGTAAGATTTGGTAATGATGCACCATGTCCGGTGAAAGGTAAAGGATCTATAACACTTCTTGACAATTCTAAATGTGATGATGTATACTGGGTTGAAGGTTTGAAATACAATTTGTTGAGTGTAGCACAGATAAACAATACAAGATACCGAATAGAATTTGAAAAAGGAATTGTCAAAGTTCATGACAAGCATGGAAAGTTAGCTGCTACCGGGACACAAACAAAAGGTAATACATTTCATCTTGACTCAACTAGGATCAAGTGTCTTTATGCAAAGATATATGATACCTGGTTATGGCATAAAAGTTTTTGTCATGTAAATTTTGATAATCTGTTCAAAATAAGTAAGAAGCACCAAGTAAGAGGTCTATCGAGTCTTGAAAAACCAGAGAATGCTATGTGCCGAGGATGCCAGATGGGTAAGATGACAAGATCAAGCTTTACAAGTAAGTCCTACACTTCTAAAGGAATTTTAGATCTAGTACATACTGATCTTTGTGATCCTATGAAAGTTCAAAGTTATTATGGTGATAAATATTTCATATTATTTGTGGATGATTGCTCAAGGATGATATCAGTCATGTTTTTAAAAGAAAAATCAGAAGCTTTTCAAATGTTCAAATAGTACAAGGCAAGAGTTGAAAATGAAACAGGAAGACAACTGAAATGTCTTAGATTTGATAGAGGAGGATAATTCACTTCTGATGAATTTAACTTATACTACAATGATCATGGTATAAAGAGGCAAGTATCTGCACTGAGAACACCTCAGCAAAATGGGATAGCCGAGAGAAGAAACAGATCAATTGTGGATTGTGCCAGAACCCCGATGATAGAAAAGAGGGTACCTCAAACATTTTGGAGAGAAGCAATCAACACTGCAGTTTACACCCTGAACTGAGTTCAATTGAAGAAAGGAACTATGAAGACACCTTATGAGATCTGGTATGACAAGAAACCTAATGTAAGTTATTTTAAAATCTTTGGAAGTAGATGCTATGTTCACAAAGATGACAGAAATGGAAAGTTTGATCAGAAAAGTGAAGAAGGAACATTTCTTGGTTATTCTTCTAGAAGTAAAACATTTAAATGTCTAATCAAATCATCTAACAAAATAGTAGAAAGTGCAAATGTGAAAATTGATGAATTTGCAAAAAGAAATGATGAAGGAAATTCCAAAGAACCAGAAGATTATGAAGAATTTGTTTATGTTCAATCGAGAAGTCCTACCGAGAAAGCTGCTGAAGAAAATGAAGATAATGTCCAGTTACTGAGTGATGAAGAAGATCATACAGAACCTACCGAGCCTATATTAGCCAAATATGTCAGAAGACATCACGTATCAAGTCAAATTATAGGAGATAAGGATGATCTAGTGATGACAAGGAACAAACTGAGACAGAACACAAGTCTAATATATGAATTTGAACCGAAAATAGTGAAAGAGGCATTTAACAGTGAAGATTGGGTAAATGCTATGATAGAAGAGATTGATCAAATCAAGAAGAATGACACATGGACATTGATCCCAAGACCTAAGGACAAAAATGTAATCGGTACTAAGTGGATTTTCAGAAACAAGCTAAATGAGAAAGGTGAAGTCATTCACAACAAAGCAAAACTAGTTTGCAAAGGTTATGCTCAAGAAGAAGGAATAGATTATGGTGAGACTTTTGCACCTGTGGCTAAACTTGAGGGAGTAAGAACATTGTTGGCATATGCTGCTTTCAAAAATTTCAAGGTATATCAAATGGATGTTAAATCTGCATTTTTGAATGGTATACTAGAAGAAGAAGTTTACATTGAACAACCTGAAGGATTTGTTGAAGACAGGAGTAAAGATCAGGTATGCAAATTGAACAAAGCTTTATATGGTCTGAAACAAGCACCTAGAGCATGGTATGAAAGACTGTACTCTTATTTAATCAAGATTGGTTTTATAAGGACAAGTTAAAACAACAATATGTACATGAAGAAAGATGAGGACAATGGAATACTAATCTCAGCCATATTTGTTGATGATATCATATTTTCTGGAAATGACTCCTTATGCAAGAACTTTGGAAATGAAATGTGCAAAGAATTTGAGATGTCACTAATCGGTGAGATAAAGTATTTTATAGGTTTACAGATATTGCAAATGAAAGATGAGATTTTCATTACTCAATCCAAGTACATAAAGGAAATCTTGAAGCAATTTGGAATGGAGGATTCTAAACTAGTAAGTACTCCTATGACTACTAACTGTAAATTATCAAAGAATGATGAATCTACATCTGTTGATGAGACACTTTACCGATCTATGATTGGAAAATTGCAATATGTTGTGCATAGTAGACCGGATATAGCACATGCAGTAGGTATTGTTGCAAGATTCTCTGTAGATCCCAAGGAAACACATATGAAAGCAATCAAGAGAATTTTCAGATACCTGAGAGGCACTGAAGATTATGGCTTAATATATGAAAAGAGGAATAATTTTGATTTAAAAGTTTATACTGATGTTGATTGGGCATGCAACATTGATGACAGGAAAAGCACAAGTGGTGGAGCTTTCTTTTTAGGAGAAAAACTAGTGAGTTGGCTTAGCAAGAAATAAGGATGTATCTCACAGTCAACAATAGAAGCTGAATATGTTGCTACAACATTGAACTGTACCAATATAGCATGGATCAAACAACTGTTGGAAGGTATAAACGAGAAATTTACCAAGCCAGTAACTATATTCTGTGATAATACTAGTGCCATTAACATTTCAAAGAATCCAGTAATGCAATCTAAGACAAAGCATATATCTATAAAGTATCACTATCTCAGAGAAGAATTTCAAGAGAAGAAAGTTGTGCTGGAATATATCAGTTCAAAGGAGCAATTAGCAGATATCTTCACAAAGCCATTGCCAAGGGACACTTTTGAGTATCTCAGAAGCAAGTTAGGTGTCCTACCCCTATCTTCTACTCACTGACCGAGTTCGGTGAAAGCATCAATTCGATGTATCTACAGAATATTATGTGTGGATTGATGTCGATTTACACACTTTAGGAGGTCACCTAAAGTTGTGCAAGAAAAAGTGAATAGAGTTAAGTTACTCTGACCAAGACTGAGATGATACACAGCAAGGCAAATCACTTCACAGAGGAAGCAATCATGATTTAGTTCTTTTACTTTTTGGCATTGTTGTCAAAGGGGGAGAAGACTATAAATGGTTTGGCTGGAAGACTAAATGGTTGAATGAATGATGAATAATAGAAGACTAATGACAGGGGGAGAAGATTGCAAAAATGGAGAAGACTAAATGCAAGACAACAACTCAGTAGCCTAATGAAAAGGAAGAAGACTTCAAAAGATTTTAACAGCTCAAGGATAATAGGAGAAGTCTAACAAAAATTTGAATCCGAATCAATTTGAATATCTTGTTGGTATTACCATTTAATTATTGGTTTTTCCATCAATGCCAAAAGGGGAGATTGTTGGCATTACAGTAAGAAAGATTGTTGGAATTTCAATATTAGGAGATTGTTGATATTCAGTAAGGATATTGAGAAGGTTGTTGAAGATTATTGATATAACTGAAGAAGGATGATAACTATCTTTATAACATTATTTTGTCATTGATGTCAAGGGATTGATTATTTGATTCAGAATGATGTTGCCATATCTTGAGAAGATTGATTTGAAGAGAATTAAGATGTCGGTAAAAGACACAGAAAGAATGTGATGAATAAGGGGAGAAATAAGTTATTCAATGGGCAACTATTACCGAGTTAGACAATGATGAGGTCATGATGTTTAGATTGTTTTGATGTCCTACATATGTTGTTGATTGTAAGGTTAATACTATACTATGTCACCGAGCAAAGAACCTAGTCGGTAAACCCTAAGGTTATTGATATCGGTTAATGAAGGCAAAATGTCTACCGAGTAAAGTTTAGTATTTCCTGAGTTGCAACCGAGTTATGACAGTGCGCATGGGATGGATAAAAGCATTATTTAATGAAGGACAATGATTAGCTGGAGATGTATAAATGATTGGTATGTCGTGCATGAAGTTTGTTAAGGATCTATGGCAAAGGAAAATCGACAGGAAGATCTACAACGCAGATTGAACAACAATAACCTTGTGCAAGTTCCAAGAATGGACTACAAGTCCCGAGGCAAGGTAAAACATTTTCAGATCAAAGGATACATTGAACTTGGTCAAGTTTGAAGATCTAATGGCTAAGATTGATCATGTGAAATTTGATTAAGGAGATTAAGCGGTTAGCAATTTTTTATAAATAAGGAATTGTTGATAAACAATGTATGCGGGCAAGTGTATGCACAAGGATGCTACATAGTGTTTACTGAGCACAGAAGCTTGAAGACCTGTTTGAATAACAGAGTAGAGAGCCCAGTAGAGGGACATGATAAGTCTTATGACTAGATTGTTTTGAGCAAATAAGAATCTGCTTTAGCATTTTAGATGTGAAGTTGCAAATAGATTTGTATTACTGTTATTTTGTAAGTGACAAAAAATCTTTTAACTGAGTGGACTTAACAGTCTTATATGTAAACCCTCTAGCAAGGTAACATTCTAAATGAGTGTTTGAAATCATTTGACAAGGTCATTTCTAACAAAGTGAAGATCCTAACAGATTTGAGGGAAATCCCTTAACCGGGTCACATCTAGCAATCTGTTTGTAATCTTTAACATGATTTGTTTTTAACCGAGAATACTCTAGAAGAGTATATTTCTTAGTGGGTCCAAAATCCCACAGTGGTTTTTTCCCTATTTGGGTTTCCACGTTAAATCTGGTGTTATGAGTGTTATGATGATTATATGCTTACGAGTTTGCATGTTTAGCAGTTTTGGTTATATTGCTGAAGTATAAGTTACCGAGGTTGAATCTGTTGTTTTATGGAAGATTAAGTTTGTATGATTCACCCCCCCCTCTCATCTTGTTAGCTATTGGCATCTATACTTACATTAAGTATCAGAACTATCAGTTCCAAAGTTTCTAAATTGTAAATTCCTAAACTGTAAATTCTAAAGATTAGGTATAAATTAAGATTAAAACATATATGTTTTAAGATTAGGTATAAATTAATATATGTTAAAACATAGATTTTTAATATATGTTTCAGTTTGATTGCTATGGTAAATGCTATTTTAATATATGGTAAATGATATATTAAGATTAGGTATAAATTAAGATTAAAATTGATATATGTTTTAGTTTTAATATTAAACCTCTTTATGTATAAATTAAGAAACTAATATGAGTTTGCCATTGTTATGTATGCATATGTTTTGAGAAGTTTGCCATTATTGCACATGTGTGTTTTATTTTCTGTATGCTTGTTATGTATGTATTATGTATGTATGAAACTAATATTGTTATGTATGTATATGTTGAATGGTCATTGTTTGGGATTATGAATTAAATGTTACGAATGATTAAGATGACTTTGTAATGTAAGTACATTACCAAACCATTAAGAATATTTGAATAACAATTACGGTTAGAAAATTCAATAGAAGAGGTTGCATACAAACTATTTGACAAAATGCCTATGAAGCATAATTTGAGAAAAAATGCCAGTTTGTTTGGGATTTTGACAATAACCTGGAGTTTCAACAATCCCTTCCTCCTTCAATGGCCTCACATAAAACCTCTCTTGTGCAGTCATAGTGAATATAAAACCTCTCTTGTGCAGTAATTTTCAGATTTAAAAAACAATACAATAACAGGTAATGTAGGTAATGTATCACCTGACACAGATTTTTGATTAAACATAATTTCTGATTAAAACATCTCACATCTGATATGATGCTGATTAGAACATAGTTTCTGATTTAGAGAACCCAACATGTGAAAAAAATTTAATCTCAATTAGGACATAATTTCCTGCAATTCATGTGTTCAAGTGTCTATTTTATTTGCCTACAATATCTCTATGCTATGGAAATGCCCTAAAATATATAAAAAAGTAGTTTTCGATTGTTTTTCCTACAATTTTTTACGTTTTTTTGTAAATCCGATTTTTTCCCGATTTTTTGAAAAAATCTTATACTTTTGTTTTGTCGATTAATTCCCGAAACGATTATTGCTTCCTTGATAATAAGCTATTAATGTCATTATTTAATATTATTCCTCTAAAAAAGTTCATCATAAGGATAATACTATATAATTATTTAAGTGACTTAATAAAGTGAAAAATCAACTAAAGTCACCTTTAATTCAAAAGTGAAATAAAAGAAAGAAAAAATGAAAAGCCAAAGGAAATGGAAGGCCAAGGGACATTCAGAAAGTTATAAAAGAGCATTGAGAGGATTGTTTGAGGATGTTGAGTTTATTCATTTCATTGATTGTAACCTGATGTGGTTTTGGAGATTTGGATGTGGTCCATCTCAGCCTTCTTGGGAAAAGAATCCCTCTTGAAGAACACTAGCTACGGTAGTGAAAGATCTACTCTAGCTAGTGTTTATTGAAGATAACAAATTGATCTATTGTTGGTGTGTGGATTTACAATTCAACTATACATCTTGTAGGTTTCTTGTGCATCCAATCTTTCAGTAAGTTCTGTGGCTACGATTGGGAAGGCAATTTTGTTATTCTATTGAAGGTTGTAATGATTTGTTTATTTTGATGAGAATATTCATATTTAATTTTCGATCTCTATTTTAGTCTGATATTATATGATTTTCAATACAATCTGTTGAATGAATAAAAGTCAGTTTCATGCAAACTGTTTGTGTAAATTACTATGGAACATTTGATAAAATCTGAAACAAATAGCCATGGGGTATATTTCAATATCCTTGCAACTTGAATGGATATCGCCTATGTCTCTTCACTTAATTAATCTACCATTCACTCTCATCGGTTCACTTTTTCTTCACTCAATTGATTCATTACTTTCTTAGTTCACCAAATGTCTCGGTCTTGTGGTATGGACATGTTGATGTCCCTTCCATTCACCGATTGAAGTAGAAAATGGAAGTTAAATTGTTCAAAACACCTTTCAATCATATTGGTGTGAAGGTTTCTTGCGATTATTTTATGAACTGCTTCTTTGTGCATCTTTATCGTTCATTACATTCGCCTTGTTCCATGGCTCCAACACAGGTTGCATGGATGTTGACAAAGGTTGTGAAATTTGGTTTTACACCTGCCAAATGCATTTGATCAA
This sequence comes from Cryptomeria japonica, assembly GCF_030272615.1. Taxonomy (NCBI): domain Eukaryota; kingdom Viridiplantae; phylum Streptophyta; class Pinopsida; order Cupressales; family Cupressaceae; genus Cryptomeria; species Cryptomeria japonica. Next base: position 291,300,307 of record NC_081406.1, on the reverse strand, counting down.
AAGTTACTAAAGCCTTTCTCACAAATTCATTTCTATTTTGAAGCTCCCATTTTTACACAGGTTAAGTGAATGCTGATAAAGATTGAATAATGAGATCCATTTAGAGCATATCCTATGATCATGCAAATCTATGAGATAACATTTCTAAGAGGCATTTGGTCAAGTAGTTTAGTGCATTGTGCACGCTTCCACAATTTGCATACATTTGTACCAAATCATTTCTAACTATAATATTTATGAAAATCTCACTTTCACCATGCTTTGATGGATGTCCATACCTTATACCAAAGCACCTATTTTAGGTGCAAATAAGGATGCTGGCAACAATTATGGAGACTGGCTTTACAACAACCAATTTTAGTTGCTTAAAAGATTCACACTTTATGAGGCAACATTTTTAAGACATTATGTAGTTCCATGTTTCCATATTTTGCTTCATCACAAAATGCAACAATTTGTGCGAGAAAATTTGTGTACCTCTTCAAATGAAACTTTTGGAAACAAATGAAGAGATGCTAAACAAAGCCAAGAAGTTAACCAAAATTGAAGCAAACAAATGGGAAATATTTTTGTTTGATGTTGATTGCTGATTCACACGGGATGCTCTTGCATCAAACGCATTAGGTAGGATTTTTTTTGAGAAGAACTCACAAAATTGAGTTAGGTAATAGGATTACCCTTTCAAGTTGTAAACAACCTGCAACAAATTCCATCGTTATGCCAAGTACGCAAAATTACTTCTTTTTATTCCTCTTCCAACATTTTGCCAAAACAATCATCATCCTCATCCCACAATTTTGCTTAACACTCTTTGCTCCTCTTGTGGATTTGCATCTACCATGTGCCATCCTCTTCTACCAAAGTCTCTTTCCTCTCTTCTCCTTTGTAAATTCCAACCCACCATTATCAGAATTCGTCCACCAAATAAATTCTTCACTCTTCCCCTCTTTTGTAGATTTTGTTCTACCACAAACCGACCACCTCCACCAAATTTCACTAGTAGCATCCTCTACTTCTTCTAGATGCAAACATGCAACCTCTATACTGTCAGCTACTGCAACATCCTCTTCATCACATCTTGTTGTGATTGCAACTTCTTCAAGTAGCTCATCTTCTTTCTCATTTTATTCACTTGGCATGAACAATGTACCATCTTCATTAGGTTCTCCATCAACCTCTGTAACAACCTCTACCTTCTGAACTTCTTCCTCTTTTACTACCTCAACTTGTGAGGTACTTTCATCCCCATCACAACCTTTGTGTTTCCTCACCAATTGATAGTCCACAATGATCACGCTCTCCTATCTTCTCTCTTCATTCTTCACCTCATTTCTTTTCTTTCTTTTCACCTATACCATCTACACTTGTGTGGGCTGCTTATCACATCTTCCCATTTTCGATTGCAACTATCCTTCAAGGGGATTTTCCACATCCCATAACTCTCTTCCCTATATCATTCCAAAAATGAAATCATCATGGATCTCCTCATGACCCACCTCATCCTCTTCTTATCAACTACAATTTTTCACTCACATTCTCTTTTCTTTGCAGCTTCAATATTTCAATCACTCAGGACTTTACACACCTACAACAATGCTTTCAAAATCTCCACAATTGTTTCACTTCTCCACTCTATCCACAACTTGTCCCTCATTGCTCTCAATTATTTTGGACTCTTCACACACCTGCAACGATTCTCTCAAGTCTTTAGACAACTCAACAAACTCTACTTCACCCGTAGGTCCTAGTGTAGACTCTACACGCTCAAGACCTCTAGCTCTGATACCAATTGATGCAAGACAATTTTGATCTACAATTTAATACACAAAAACACAAACAAAAATGAAAAGACTCTCTGCTCCATCACACATCAAATTACAACAAAGAAACAAAACTCATTTCTCATTAAATCTGCAAATACAAAATTTGCATTATTGGATTTTCATAGGCCACTCTTTTGGAGCATCTCATTAAACTAATGCTCAGTTATTCCTTTTCTGCATACACACCCTACACTCAAACTTCCATATCGACACCCTCTTATTACAATCTCAAATTAGCACCACTATTTCAATCATGCTTTCTACACATTTTCCTGCATACTCCCATCTTTCCCTTTCTATGTACCTTCATAATGCTCTCTGTCTCTTATCTCTTGTACAACCCGTTGATGTGTTTTTTATGACTACGTCGAACACATAATAAAGTTGCCTAACGGTCACTTCACTCTCTCTTGATCAAAGTGCGATTGCATGCTAAGATTGAAAGAAGTTCAAACAATCAACTCCAAGGTTCCTTTATGCTACAGATGTGACTCAATTGGCTGATGTGATTGCTAGTAATCCAAGGGGCCTTACATTTATATCATTCCTTCACCTCTTTGTTGTGGCTGGAACTCCATCATCAGATATGGCAATTTTGCGATGCTGCTGCTTTAAATGAACTGAAATGAATTGAAATTAAAGGGGAAAGGGTTAGAAGGATCTAAATCTACTCCTAAGGGTAGTGATAACAATGAATAGTGCTCTGGTGGACAAATTCCAAATAAACCAAGCTCTGCTTTGCCAAGATCAACTACAACTCCGCAAGAACTGGTGCAATCTTCTAGGGATGCTAGAGGATTTTCAAATCAAGAAAGTACATTTGAATACCCAAAAATGATGCAATCCAAATGACCATCCACAATCAAACTTAACACAAATTTAGGGGGCCTAGACTAACTTTACATTGCAACTTACAATCAGCAAGATGCAAAAAGTATGAACCATGGAAATTCATCAGACACCATTACATTCTCCATTGAAATCAAAGCACTTTACTATTTCTAATCTAAGTGAGGAAGGTGAAACCATGCAAGCTTTGAAAAAATAATTTAAGTGGACACCATCAGAGAACAATGTTTCACTGTTATTATCTCAAAACTTATCGCAACAATTTCATACAAGGCTCCCTCCTTTTACAAATGAGGGGGTCACCCCTTTATATAGGCTTCAAGCCCTGGCTACATGCAAAACCCTAATTAGGGTTGCCCAAAAGATTCTCCACTCAAGATGAAACAAGGTGGGAATCAACAATAAATACCCCATAAAGCCCATATACAATTAATTACAATCCTGCCAAAAATGACACCCATAAAGCATTAATTAACCATTACATTTGAAAAGTGCCCACTATGCAATGAATGTACCCTCATGCAAAAATCGCCCATGATGCTATAAATGCACCATCATCTCCTAAATGTGACGGCTACGTGCAGAAGGAATCTACCATAAATTCAACATGCAATGACCGGGTCGCCATTTGGTCAAATATTTCGGTAATGAATGTGCCACTCTACTGCCACGTGTTCAATAGATCCTTGCCATGCAAGTGGACCCCACCATCATATATGCACTCATGCATATCTGGAATTGTTGGAGAGGGAAAATTCGATTCAGGAAGAATTTTTTTGAAGTCTCCTCAACTTTCCTTGCTTGAAGAAGGTTTTCCATCAATTTTCACCATCTCCTATTTTCTCTCATGATTCCAAATCTGTAAAACTTTTGAAATTTGGATGTGATTTGGTGTCTAAAAATAGGATTTTTCAAAATTATTTCCGAGGGGATTTCCTGCATTTCCATTCCTCCTTGACCCTCAAAATTCTCCTTTGCCTTGGAAATTTCCATCCCAGAATTTCAAACTTAGGTGTGGAACGTGGAATTCAACTTGGTGAAGGAATTTCATTATTTCCATGACTTAGAAAATCTTCAACTTCCTAACTGGGCCTGGAATTTTGACATTGATAGAGGAAATTCATCCTTCCCATGTCCTTCCTTGATACCTAGATTTTCGCATGCCTCAGACAAATTTTTAGTTTTCCAACTTAGGTGTGGAATTCACTCTTCATGGTGGAATTCATCATTTCATCCTTTATTTTTTTTCCCCTGACTTAGCCATTTCAACATCCTTTCCTTGGCCAAGGCATTGATCCCTCCATTCCCTAGAATCTTGAATTTTCTCCATCTACCACACCTTGTGTGTTTTGGTGCCTTAGTGAACCCTTGGGCGCAAATTCTCCATGGAGGAGGAATTCATGAGTTTGAGCATTTTTCCATGCCTTCATGGATTTGGCGCCCCATCCTGTGCTTGGGCGCTAATTTGCTTGGGTCATGGATTTTCATTGTTCTTTCATTTTCCTTCATCTCTCTTGTTTGGCGCCTTGATCATGGCTTGGGTGCTATTTCACTTGAGGAAGGAATTCACAACTTTTCCTTCCCTCCTTGATCTCTTTACTTTAGCGCCGTACTTAAGTGTTGGGCGAAATTTTACATTGGAGGAGGAATTTTGTCAATTTGTGAACCCTTGATGAGACATCCATTTTGGCGCTTGTCCTTGGCCTGGGGTAGAATTTTGTTGTGGAGGAGGAATTCATCAATTTGTGAATCCTCCATGAGACCTCTGTTTTGGCGCCTTGCTGAGTGCTTGGGCAAATTTTGGCCACGAAGGAGGAATTCGATGTTTTCCACCAATTCAGGACATGTATATATATGAAATATAACATTAAAGTATAAGTGGCATCTTCAATATGTCTTTTTACTTTCTTATAGTTTAACTTATATTTCATATATATTGTCAGGATGTTTGGGAGTGGTTTCAGGTCCCTAGGAATCATAATGCAAATTCTGGATTTTGGAAATCTTTCAAATTTTTAGACTTGTTAAATTTCAGGCCATTTTCGGATCAGGATGACATTGGTGGATTGATGTGAATTTCCAGACTTGGATGATTGCATGCTTTCCTCTTCTGGATTAGGAGTTCCAAACTTAACAATTTTTTTGATCCAACTTGTTTGCCTTTCGACTCTTCCGGATTTAGAAATGATCTTTAGGAATGTTCAGTCTTCAACATCTTCATGGATGAACCTGCCAAAATAGATTTTCCCAAATAGTAAGTGTTTCAAAATTTCAAGGTTTGGGAAAAATAGGTCAGAAAAGCACTTACTAAAAATAGAAACTTACTAAAAATAGAAATTACTAAAAATAGTAAGTTTGATTTTTTTAGCAAAATTAGACCAATCCGAAAGGCAGTGAAACTTACTAAAAATAGTAAGTGCTCAGAATTCACTCAAATTTTACTAGGGGGTTCCTTGAAGGGTCCCGATTCCAGTTCTAAATTTAGTTTTTCCAAAACCCTAAAAGAAACCCCCTAAAATCTAGGATTGAAGGCAAAAACCCTAAAATTGATGAAGCAAGCCCTAGACTTAACTAAATTTGCTCAAACAAAAAAGCAGATTTAATCAATATGACCCCCAAACACTTGCAAAGCAAAGAGACTGACAAGACTGCTGCGAAAAAATCCAAAAAATAAAGCCAAAAGACCGAAAGGGCCTAAAAAGAAGGGGGTCTCCATTTGCAATGGAGCGATGTGTGAAAACGTCACAACATAACCCCAATTCTTTTTTTCAGCCCACACTGATTTCCCTCCTCTCTTATACTAACTTATGTACCATTTTATAATCTGCATTTAGTCTTTGAAGACCAACAACCCAAAGGATTGATGCCTCTTCATATCCTTGTAACTTGAATGGAAATCTATTTGAATTCCCCCATCCTTTCACTTTGTTAGACTATTGTTCACTCCCATCGATTCATTTTCTCTTCCCTCAATTGATCTTAGTTCACCAATTGTCTTGGTCCCGTGGTCTACACATGTCGATGTCCCTTCTATTCACCAATTAAAGCAAAAAACTAGAAGTTTAATGGTTCTAAACACATTTCAATCGTATTGGTTTCTTGCAGTTATTTAATGAACTTCTTCACATTGTGGCTTCATCAAACATTCCACATGCCCCGTTCCAAGGCTTCAACATAGGTTGTGGATGCTGACAAAGGTTGCAAATTTTGGTTTTTGACATACAAAGTGCATTTGTGTTACGTTAGAAGACTCCCCTACCTCACTTGAGTTACCCTTAGTACTCAAGGTCTTATCTTTGTGTGTATCATACAATAGACCAGGAACCTTATGTCCACCATCAGGTTTGATTGGTTCAAGTCTACCTTGTTTTTGTGAAGCAAGAATATTGTGACCATCATAACTATATCTTTTCATTATCTTCAATCCCTTTCCATATTGCTCAACTGGTATCTTGATTTCAGGTTCTGCAATTTGTTCTTTCTATGTATCTTCATCTTTGTATAACCAACCTAGGTTATCCTCTTCTTCCATTTCATCATACAAATCCCTCCCCTTTTTTGAAAACTATAGGTTTGCAAACCATAGTAGTGGTGTTCGATGTGGTTTCAGTCATTTGTGATTTGTCATAAGTGTGAGGGGACAAAGGTATCTCTCCAATGTAGAGAGAACGACTCATAGAATATTCCCCTATTTCATGTTCGTTTACTTTTATTTTGATCTCAACTTCATTGGATTTGGAGGTGAAGTCTCTTAAGGATTTAGGATCAATGTATGCTTGGGAAGGAGGTGATTCACAATTGCTGGGAATAATGGATTCAGTCTTACAACTTAGATTGTTAAAATACATAAAAGGGTCGGGATCTCCAGGCATTTTAATTTTGACCCAATTGTATGGAAATTTGTTATATTGATGGTAGGTAGAAGGTACAACTTGCATTGCATGGATCCATGGCCTTCCAAGGAGAATATTATAGGTCAAGGGGAGATCAAGGACTTGGGAAACCACATCCTTCACCATAGGTACCACTTTGATAGGAAATGTAATTGATCCCTTAGATGGGTGTTCCTCTTCATCATATGACTTTATGGTAATGTTTTTCTTTGGATTAACTGCACTTTCAATGAACCCTAGTACTGTGATCAACTTCAAGGTACAATTATTAAGACCTTATCCTTTATCTATCAACTCACTTGATCTTGACTATATGGACAAGGACCTCAATGTGTAAGAGTGAATTATGTGGTTGTTGCATGGATGAATCATCATTCTTAGTGGAAGTGAGAGTGTAATGCAAGGATATATGTCCCACCATACCTTGAAGTTTATCTACATGTAGGTCCATAGGCACTATAGTAGTAGCGAGCGCTTTATCAAGGATAGCTTTATGTTCAAGGGATAGGCATAGAAACTCAAGTATAAATATCTGTGTGGACGTCTTCCCTAAATGTTATACAAGGATGTATCATGAAGATGGTGTACGATGTTTAGAATTAGAACCCCTGAGGATAATTGTGCCTTTGTGAGTGGTGACATTGCGATCGGGTTCTTTCCCATTTATAATAAAATAATTCACACTTTTATCGACCTCACGGATGTTATTTATGGTATACTCATATTTAGTATTAATATAATTCATGCCATTGCTAGATTTTGGGGCCTTTCCTTTATCCATGTCATGCTTAGGGAAAGTATTTTTAAACATCTCACAATCAAAGTTACTAGGAGTATGTCCAACTGAAATATTACCCTCATCAAGAAGGTCTTGTATCACATGTCAGAGTTTATTGCAACTATTAGTCTTGTGACCCTTGTGTCTATGATATTCACAAAATTGATGCTCAGTCCACCATGGGGGTTTGACTTGTGGATTATATTCTCTCATTTCAAGCAACATTATAAGATTATTATCAAGGAGTTCCTTCAATGCCGACTCAAGCAATTGTCCCAATGGTGTAAAATTTTGTTTAGGGAAGATTCTTTGTTTCTCTTTTACTTTGTCTAAAGATGAACCTTTAAGGTTGCAAACAAATGATGATATTTTAGAATTTTTCGTGTCAACGAATTCATTATTAACCATATTCCCATTCTTAGTGCAAAAGGGTGTTTTGTGGTTTGAACTTGAGCCTTTGTGATATTTATCATCATTTATCTTTATAGTATTATTGTCAAGAAGGGTTTGTTTAATTTAGAATTCCATTTCTATTGCCTCATCAAAAGAGTTGAAACACTCGAGGCAAAGTTCTCTTCCAATTTACTTGTTTAGATTACGACAAAAGAGATCAATAAGTTGCTTGTTAGGAATGTCGTAAGGTTATCTTTTGGTTAAATGTCTTCATCTTTATAAAAACAAGATGAAGGATTCTCCTTGTTTTTGTTTGGTAGTAAAGAGGTCCATCATGAACACCTCATGTTCACAGTTATAAGCATAGTGTGAGATGAAGTTGCTAGCCAACTCTTGGAAAGATTTGATAGTTGGAGGTAATTGGGAAAACCATTCCATAGCACCTACTCCAAAAGTATGAGGTAATAGTCTCATAAGGTATGTTTCATCCATCACAAATTTCAAAGTGCCAGCACAAAATTCTCTCAAGTGATCTTTAGGTTCCCCTTTTCCCTTGTATTTATCTAGTTTTGGTATCTCCTAGTGACTAGAAAAAGGTGGCATCAAAATACTCAGATCAAAAGGATAGGGACATATGTCCTTAATAGAAAAATTGTGTGAAGATGCCTTACTTTTCTTGAGAGTGTCTAACTCTTGTCTCAATGCTTTTAATTCATTCAAAATAGGATCATTGGTACGTGAAGGTTGTGAGGGCTTTGTGGATCTCTTGTATCCTAGTTGCAAGTAGAAGGGTATATGATCCTTTATCCTCTCATTGTTGTTTCTTTTGGTATGTTTAGCTTCATTAGAACAATGTTTATCATTACTGTGAGCAACAATATGTCGAAATCAGGTGGCAATTTGATTCCCTCATCAATAAGGGCTTTGAAGTATAGTTGTGGATCACGTTTAACAATGTCTTTGAGAAGTTTAATGAATTTATGATAATGAAACACTTTGTTTGTGTAGGATTGGGTTATTTACACATCATCATTGTCACTTTTTTCATTGATTGCAATGCTAATACTCTCATCCTCAGAAAGATAGTTCACCCAAGGGTTTTCTTCTCCTTGAAATATTTTTATCCTTGATGTAGGGGACATATGTGATTGTTCTGACCTTTGACCTAGGACAATGTATAAGACTCAAGGTGGAATGATATGCAAGTTCTAGAATGCAAGGATAACCTAACGAGTGCAAAGACTAGACTTTAAATGAATTATGAAGATCAATGCTGGGATTCAAAATGACTCAAATGATGACAACTCTAAAGTAAGATTGAGGTAACTCTAGGTATGAAAATGATTATGTAGGTGAGATTATCTTATCTTATGATGGATAGACACAAGGAAAATGATCTAGAAAAGAGGGCATGCTAAGATAGGTGATGATGGAGTCCAAGAAAGTTTACCCTATCTCAAGATATTGATAATGCTTCCCAACTCAAGTTTGATGAACCTTAAGTGGTAAAATGTGATAAGAAAGAAAATATTTGATTTAAGACCAAAGAGAGTGACCTAAGTGAAAGCCCAAAGTTTTGTTTTAAGAAATGATGGTTAAGAATTAAGGATGCAAATAAATGATATGACTAATATGCAAGGAATAAAGGATATGATTGAATGCATGCAAGGACCAAAGAATATGAATGAATGTATGCAAGGACCAAAGGATATGATTGAATGAATGGTTATGAAAGGACTGGAAACCTATAAGATCAGAACTAAAAAATGATTCCCCAAGAATATGCAATCTCAAGTAGGAGCACTAGGATCATATAGGATATGTAGATCTGGTTAATTCCTCAAAGGATGAGCATAAAAATCCCTCAGTACTATGTCCAAATTGTAATAGTTATTCAAGGTGCATTTTCTAATGAACCTTGGACTATGATGTCTATATTTTAAAAATCAGAATGTTAATCTTCTACTAGGGATTTTAGTCTTACGAGAAACAATATAAATATTTGCACTATTTAACTGTTGGGCAAAATTGGAGGTTCACAAGGTGCAGTTTCCATGTTATGAGTTTCAAGTATGCTGTTTAATTATGATTGGAAATATTTCTTTGTGAACACACACAAAAAACATGATATAAAAAATGTTTTTTTGATATTTACAATAAAAGCACATTCAAGTACAAATCCTAGGCTGGCTGAGACAACATTTGCTAGGTTCCCATTGTGGATAACTTATTAAGAGTGGATAAATTAGAATCTTGGTAGCACTAGATCCCCTCCACAACACTAACTTCTCGGGCATACAGAGCTTCAAATTTCCAAAGATCCAAGGATCTCGATAAGTTTGTTATCTCTACTTTGAACTATGAGAGTGTGGGATGACTTTAGAGGTTTGACCTCCTACACCAGCAAATAGAAGGTTTTTGGCTATTAAAACAATGAGTTTCTAGTAAGGGAATTCCTTCAAGTGACCATACATGTGACATTTTTGTCAAATTAATGAGGCATCCCAACCCTTGCGGGTTTTTACACATCACACAAATGTTGAGGGAGACATATGTTAGTTTGACACATTGGCACTTGTCGCTTGCAAGTTTCCTCACTAACACATTTATCTAGAGTGGTTTGGAAGGGCTTCTCCATAGCCTTGTTACCATTTGGGTCGTTTCCTCTCACTCGACCTTAAGGGCTTCTCAGTAGGTAGGCCCTCTAAAAGGTAAAACACAAAGAGCCTATTGCTCAAGACATGATAAATACTCGTTAATTTTAAAGCACCAATTGAAGTTGTAGACACATAAATTTGTCTATTAATTAAATGAATATTAAATATTTATTTTATGACTAAATATTCCTCTATTAATTAAATTGACATTTAATTAATTTAGTTTAGCCTATTTTTCTATTCTAGTTAAATAAATTTAATCAATTTTTTTAATTACTAACTATAGTCCAAGTTATTAAATAAATCTAATTTATTTAATTCACCCCCCTCTTCCTATTTAAATAAATTTAACATTTATTTAAAAATCAAATCCCCAAATCAAACCCCCTTTTTAAATAAATCAATATTTATTTAAAAATAACTCATCCACTTGCATTCTCCTACAAATGCAAGTTGCTCATTTAAATATATATTTTATTTAAATAACAACCTATTTACCCACACCTACCTCTTTCTAGATTCTTCAAGATTTATCTAAACCCCTTCTAGACTCTTCTAACCCCTTTCTGTACTCTTCTAACCCCTTCTAATTTAGCCTAATCTTTCTTCTAAATATTTTCACAATCCTAATTGAAGATTAACCCTCAACCCGTCATCTCACCCATTTAAGACTCTTATAGAGTCATAAATACTTCCCTTCTCCAACACTCCAACCCACATGGGTCTTGACCCTTTGGTCAAGGTTTAAACATGGGTAAACTTTGCACAAGAGTTTACCAATTGGATAATAACCTTACCCTTGGATAAAAGCTTTATCCAATAACCCAACCTACATGAGGTTACCCTCTTGTCTTCTCAAGAATTAAATGCTCTTTACCTCTCCTCTCAAGCCATCTCATGTTGACACTTTTCATCATGGGATTGGGTTGAAAACCATCACATGGATCATGAATAAGGGAATCCTAGCCCTCCACAAGCTCATCCAATCTTGGCCATTCAATCAAATTTTTTCCCTATAAAAGGAGCCCTCACCCTCTAGCAAAGGAGGAAGCATTTTGAGCATTGTTATTATACTTACATTATCATAGAGATTTTCTCATACCAATCTTATTCTAGCACTTACATAGCAATAGGAAGTTTAGTTCATTCAACCATTTTGAATCTCCATTGGCATCCATGGTTTAGTGCTAAAGCTGAGAGCTACACTCACACATTTGGGTCTTGGAGAGGAGAAGAACAAGGGAGAACTATCAAGCATCATGGGAGCATCTTAGGTGGTCTTCTTAATCCTCTTTCACTTGTTTATGCTTCTTTGCATGATTTACAATCTTTCTTGATATGTATGTGAAGGATTTTGTTTCATTTTGTTGGTTTTTGGTTGGAAACTAACTCACTAACATGTGAGCATTTAATGCCTAAGAATACATGAGGGTAACCTTATGAGATGGCTTAGTTTGTGTCCCCTCTCATGTGCATCATTTTGGTGCCCACCGTGGGGCTCTTGTCCCATTTTCATTCTAACAAGTTAAGATTTTTCTAAAATATTAGACACTTGCACGTTTTTCATGCAGAGGTAGCACTTTAGTGCTTTTGATGCCTGATATAGTGCCTTCATTCTGAATTTTGCACCTGGTTTTTATGTGCAGAGTAGCACTTTTATCTTACTTTGGTACCTTCGTTGTCTATTATAACGCTTTTGCAATAAATTAGCACTATTGTTGTCTGTTGTAGCACTTTGTCCTAATATTGCGCTTTTTCTATAAGATAGCACCTTTGTTTTTCTGATTTGCGCTTCTGTTTTTAGCAGATTAGTACTATTGTATCTGGCAAAGAGCTCAAATTTGTAACAAAAATGAAATTTTAGGCTTGTGAAGCCCACCATATAAATCAACTTTTTGAGAGGTTTTTGCACGTCTAACATTTTTGTTGCAGGTTTCAAGGAGTTAAAGTAGATTTTGATTTCTTTTGTCAAAATTTTTTTTTACAAAGGAATTTAAAAAGAACTTACTTTTATTTTGGGTGCAAACTAAAAATAACCTCATCATTTCTTTGATGTTTAAAATAAGACCTCACTTTCTATTTTGCAAAAACCTAAAAAGAACCTCATCATTTGTCTGGAACAAAACAAACTTTCCAATTTTGCAAAGCTTAAAAAGAACAATCACTTGTCTTTATGGAAGTTTAAAAAGAACCATAATTTTGCATAATACTTCAAGCGCTTTCAAGATCATTGCTATTCAATTTGGTGATTCATTTTGGGTTGACCAGGATTTCATTTTCAAAAGTTCAAGGTTTTTTTGTATCTTTTCACAAAATTTCTATCTTGGTTAAAAAGAACCCCATGTCTTTTGGAGCAACATTTCCATAGTAGCATTTAGACAACAGTTGCAATATTGGATAAAAAGAAAGAGTGTATTTCGTGAATCGAAGGTGATAGGTATATGCTCTCCCCTTAATTGGGTGATCAAAAATCCAAACACACCATTGCTTGCTTTCTTTCAATTTAGCATTAAGATAAAACCTTTAGCATGCCTACTCTCCCAAGGTGCCTATAAGACCAGTGTGAGGGGAGCGACCTAAGTGGGGAACAACTAATGCCAAGTATTCCAACCCACTATAATCAAATGTGGATATGATGAAAATCATATTCAATAGTTTTGCTCAATGATTAACCTTCCCCCAGTATCCTTGAGATACGTAAAACCTTTGTTTTAAAGGTTGGGAAGCCTCCCGAGGGAGTTTATCACTGAAGACCAAACATAAGCCCGATTAAAAACTTTAAAAATAAAAACCTCACCGAGTCAGTTAGACAAACATTTGTAATATCATAGTGCAAGGGTGGGGAAGAACCGCCCCAAGACAATCACCATATATCTCCCAAGAAAATGATCCAATCGAGGAGCAATTCTCTTTGGTTCAAATTTTGGACAAAGGCAAAAAAATGGGTGCACCTTAGGGTGTGACAAGGCTATTTGAGATAACAAAGTATCAAGTGTGGGCTATTGATATTAGGAATGACCTTTTTGACCATAGTAGAGTCTATCTGATTTGTCTTTTGTTTGTTCAAAACCCATGAAAACAAAAGAGGATTTGAAAATATCCTTGAGCAGATTTGAAAAGATCCTAAACATACACCAACAGTTGTCAAGAGAAAAGAAGTTTTTTTATGTGCTTGTGTACTTAATGTGTCTTCTTGTCAAAGAAATCATCCACCATTTGCAACAAGTTACATCCCCCAAAAAAAATTCTTGAAAAAGCCATCAATGCTTCATGTTTGGAAATCTCTCAAATACACCAAGAAGTCAATTTATCAACAAACCAAGAAGAAACAAATTGAAAAGAAAATCTAAAAGAAAATAATTTTCTTGTACAAAAACCATAACTTGTTGTTCAAACATCGCACCTTCATCCATCGCTATCACAATTTTAGTTACGGTTTCACCGATGATTTTTAATTAGAACCTATCACATCACAAGATTTCTTTCAAAGAAGAGCTTTATCATATAGAAACAATCATGGTCAATGCATTCCTCCATCATACATTCCACAACCCACAATCACCTATTAGAAATCATTAAATCACACATCATTTCCAAAAAAACATACTTCTCATTCACATATCTTTCATCTTTTATAAATCATTCATTTTCCTCATTTTTCAAAATCAAACATTTTCCAAATCATATTCTCAAATCATTTTCTAAATCTTCCATATTTCATCTTCAATCATTTTGAAAAATCCAACATCTTCACATCAAATTCAAATCATTTTCAAATATTCTTCATATCTCATACACACTTAAATCACACTTCAAATTCCCACATCTTCCATACTTCATCAAAATCATAAAGTCATATTCTAAATTCACCCATCTTTCTCCATTTTCTCACAAATTATTTCCACGTTTTCATTTTCAAATTATATTTCCTTTTTCACACATCATTTCCAAAAACATACTTCTCCTTCACATATCTTTTATCTTTTCATAAATCATTCATTTTCCTTCATCAAATTCAAATCATTTCAAAAACATATTTCACTTCCACATCACTCATCAAAATTCCTCCAAATTAAATTCATCCCAAATCACTCATCATTTTCATCAGCATTTCCAAAACATACTCCATTTATCAAAAAAAATTCCAAATCACTTATCCCATTTACAAATCACCTTTTCTAAAGGTTTTACATCTTCCATAATTCATCTTCTTAATTCACGCATCTTCCACATTTTCCACCAAATCAAACTCATAGTCACCTAGTAGAAATTCCAAGATTTCCACTTTCATGTCAAAGCTCACTCCAAAAAACAATCAAAATTCCATTCAACTCTCAAACACACAAAAGGTTTTGTCCTTAGTTCTTTTGGGATATTGCTAAATCATATCAACAAACATACTCTCTAGTGTGTCTCTACATCTAGGATCAATCATCCTAAGAGGCATTATTAAGCATCTAGATAAGTTAAAACTAGCTTTTGAGTGCATCATCCAAAAAAGTGGGTAGCTTATTCTTTTAAAGCCTTGCTACACCGCATCTCACAATTATTTGAACCCAGACAAGCAATCTCAAAAAGAGCTTTGTTGATACCCCCCCTTTCGAAAACAAGATCACTAATCCATAAAAAATTCATCATCCACTCTTGGAATCATAAGACAGGAATCAAACACCCTCTTTTTCACTTTCACGAATGCACACTTCAAACATGGCAAGAACTAGGTCTCAAAGTCAGAGGCAACACAAAATATGGGAAGAAGAAGAGGCTGTTAACCCCTTTTCAAGAAGAGGAGGCCCAGATACCCCTACACAAGCACAAATAGATGACACACTTAGCAACCCCATATTTAACAAACTTTTTGAAGAAATTCTCAAGGGAAATGCTAACGCCCATTTTCTAAAACTTGCTCAAGAAGGAGCCAAACTTCCTACAGAATTTGATGTATTGCAACTTAGGGATATACCAGAACAAACCCAACATAGCCATCAGAAAGAAAAAAATAAAGATGATAGGAGGGCAAGGACTACCCACAACTACGATAATAACTATCAACACGACAACATCCCGCCACCTCTTACAAAAATGGATATGTTGAGATAACACATGTAAGACCTCATCTAAATAGTACACTCAGGAAGGTCACAAAAGCAATATGCTCTTGAAGATATCTATCCATATCCATTTGATAGAAACATATACATGCCTCCTTTCCCACGCAACTTCGAAACCCCAAATTTTGATAAATACAAAGGCAAGGGAGAGCCTAGAGATCATGTGCGATAATTTTACTCTGCCTTCTTAGAGGTCACATATAAGGACACACATTTAATGCACCTTTTTCCCCAAAGTTTGGGAGGCTCAGCTATGCAATGGTTCTCACACCTACCCGGTGGGATCGGGACCTTTGAGGACCTAGTACAAAGTTTTATCACTCATTATGCGCATAACATAGAATGAGATGTCTCCATGGCTGATCTATGCAATACAAAACAAAAGAATGGCGATTTATTCTCGACATTCTTACAAAGATGGAGACACCTTTCTAGTAGACGTTCCTTCCCCATTCCCAAAGAACAATTATTTTTATTTCAAAATTAAATGAGGAAATGTAATTCTACTTAGACATCAAATGTTTAGACACTTTCAAAGACATGATAGCCCAAGGACTTCAAATAGAGAAAACTCTTCTCAAAAAGGGACTTACCAAGATATACAATGACAATAAGGAGGGTCCATGACCAACCTACAATAGTGACAAACCAAAGTTTTGGGCCAAGAACAAAAACATTGTTAATGGTGGTGTTGTGGACACATGAACTATCAAAATCGCCCAACCCATAGTCAAAATTGCAGGGCAAGCAAATAACCGCAACAACCCCCCTACTAATCAAGGTAATCCCAAAAACAATCAAGGTATTCAACCTCCAAATACACAAAAAGAGGAACCTAAAAAAAGGTACCCTCCCTACAAACCCAATCACACCTACACACCCTTGGGAGAACCTCTTGAAAATATTTTATGACAATTCATCTCTTCTGATCTTATCACTTTACCTAAAACATCACACTATGAACCACAGGTCAAACCTTCATGGTGGAGAGATAACGAGTATTTTGAATTTCATAAGGGAAAAGGACACAAAACAAACAACTACCATTGGTTAAAGGATACCGTTGAATACCTTGTTGATCAAGGTGACATAGAAGTGGATGGTCACAATGCAAAAACTTCCAATATTGATCATACCATGTTCAAGAACTCACTCCCGTCATATGAGAAAGGAGGTCCCTCCCATCAAGGTAAGAATCAAGATAACACAACAAACTATACCCATGCACCATATACTTATACTTTTAGCAACCTTTACAATGCCAATGAACAAGTTGCAACCATTACAATCAAAGGTAAAGATCCCGCATGCAACATTGTTACTCACCATAGGAAGATTATTGTACAAGGAGCACCATCAAGAGTGGCATACGTGCCCAAACATTATAACCTTGTGGACTAGTTAGATAAGATGCCAACAATTATCTCCATACTAGAGATTTTGCGCTTATCACCCTCATATAAAACCATCTTAGACCAAGCTCTCCAAGAAGCATTAGTTCCACCTGACCTCAATACATATCAACTTCAAGCCATGGTTGGTAGTATCAAATCATCACCATGTTTCACTTTTGTAAAGAAAAATGATGCATCCTTTCAACAACCACATAACACCACTCTTCACATTGAGGGATTCATACATAAACACAAAATCAAGCGAGTCTTGATTGACAATGGATCTGGCCTTAACATTTGCACATTACAGTTAATCACAACATTGGGATATGTAGAAGATGTAGTAGATGCAAAAAGAGGATCACAATCAAGGCCTATGATGATGTAGAATTCTCCTCTAAAGGGTATGTTACTCTACTCGTCAAGGTAGGACCTATGGTAAAGAATGTGGTTTGCCAACTCCCAGACCTCCCTCTTCCATACAATCTCCTATTAGGTAGACCATAGATTCATGCCATGCAAGAAGAACCATCCAATTACCATCAATGCATCAAGCACATAACGGAGTAGAGATTACTATCCTTGGTGATGCCAACCCATTCACCTTTTGCAACAATATAAGGCATCAACCTGGTATCACAGTCCCTAGCAACATAGAAGCCATCACCTCATCATCTTACATCCACCTAGAAAATCTCACCAGTCCACTGATCCCTACACCCAGACAAGAAAAACTGAAAATGAAAGTAAGGAATGAAGGCCCAGGAGAGTATAGTAGTAGTTAGCTTTTCTGTGCTGGCAAAGTACCCCTCACACCTAGGACTCATGGAAAATCATAACAGTCACTCAAGCCACTTGTTTCAGCCAACACTACTGCACTTCATGGATTCATCCCAGGTGGATCACAAGAGCAAGAAACTATTAATGAAGACTTGGAGGATGGATCTATAGAGACCCTTCTCATACAACCAGACAACAAATCAAGATCCCTATGAAGTGGTATGGTAAAGGCTTTACCCTAATTTAAAAGGTGGTCTATGATGGTCATAGTGCATTAGGATTACACAAACAAGGTGTAGAAGAGTCTTTGCAACCCTTGTTACAACCACGAGATACAACGGGACTCAAATTCAATCCTGGTTCAAGAGGCTCTTCTAAGCTCAGGATTCCGAGCAAACAAAAGCATACCACTTTCAAAATTCATCCCTTCTAGAAGCAAAAAAGTGTCTATTACAGATCAACCTACAAGTTCTAAAAGTATAATACATGCCAACACCTCTCACTTACCATGTGCACAAACATCGAACATGCAAAGAGATGATATTGTACAAAGGTCAATCACTTCCAAGATGTCACTTCTATCTATTTCAGATACTCAAGCAATGCCAAAAACCCTGTCAAATACAACACCTGTAATGGATGTCCACAAATCGTTCAAAACTAATGACATCCCTATAACATACAATGATAGAGTTCTACCAAGTAATTCTGAGACTAATTTAAATAAATATGAATGGGATTCTTTACATGACTCTGATGAGGATTCTTTAGAGGATAAAAGAGCTAACAAAGAACCATGGATCAAGACCTTTTGGGATCCAGTGGATGAGGATACTTCAAAGGTAGATAGGTCACCTCCCCAACCTGGTTACAAAGAGGATAGTACTGATCATGACCTTGATTCCTCCATACTTACCCTAACTGGCGCATCCTATGAACTTAACCTTATCGATGAAGCAATGCCAATTATTCACCTCGAACTCATTGATTGGGACCAGCAAGATTCCCCACACCTTGACACCTTCCAAAAACAATGATGTGATGATAGAATATCTTGAATTACGGGATGACATACCAAGCAAGGATCACAAAGCTAGGTATGCTATTGAACTTAACATCACAACTTACTTTGGAGAGAATTCCAAACATTTTAGTCAAAAAAATATTACAATCAGAATAGGATCCTCAAGTGAAAACCACACCGTGACACTTGTGGAAACAAAAAAAGTAAAAACAAAGGATGTATCCAATGGTGAAAACCTCTTTGAAGCGCTTGAGGATGGAAGGTTTGAAATTCTCCCCTTTAGAACTAATTAGGAGAGATCGTCTATTCTTATTGAAGAAAAAGATGAGGTCAATTTGGGGGCATCAAAAAATCCACACATACTACATCTAGCAGAATCACTCACTTCAGCAGAAGATCCTGATTTTATAGAGTTCTTTCACAAGCGACAAATCAATTTTGCATGGTCCTATGCAGACATTCCAGGCCTCGATCAAGAACTAGTAATGCATCACTTGATAGTAGTAGAAGGAGCCAAACCAGTAAAAAAATTGCTCAGAAAGATACATCCTCGGATCGCACTATTAGTAAAAGCAGAACTCAAAAAGCTATTAGATGTAGGATTCTTAAGACCCATTAACTATGAAAAATGGATCTCCAACCTTGTACCAGTGGCAAAACCAACTAAGGGTGTTCGTATTTGTATAGATTTTAGAGATCTCAACAAGGCATGTCCTAAACATGACTTCACATTACCCAATATTGATATAATTGTAGACCTCACAGCAGGACATGCCATGCTATCACTCATGGATGTCTTTTTGGGATATAACCAGATAAAGATTGCTTTAGAGGATCAACACAAAATAGCTTTTACATGCCCATAGGGTACATACTGTTGGAATGTAATGCCATTTGGTCTCAAGAATGCTGATGCCATATATCAAAGGGCAATGATGACTATCTTCCATGGCATGATGCATATAGTAATGGAAGACTATGTGGATGATTTACTAGCTAAATCATTAACAAGAGAGGGACACCTCGCCGTAAAGACAAAATTTTCACCAGACTAGAGCAATATAATGTACGCCTAAATCCAAAGAAGTGTGTTTTTGGAGTAACCTTTGGAAGCTCCTATGATACATTGTACCAAATAAAGGAATTGAGGTTGATCTTGTAAAGGTTAAAGCAATAATGGAAATGCCACCTCCTAGGAACATCAGTGGGTTGTCAATGTGTTGCTTCATCGCACAATTGGCTAATAAATGTCATCCCTTCACACATATTCTTTATAAGAATGTCCGTTTCAAATGGGAAGAGAATTGCTGGCAAGCATTCTAGCAGTTAAAGGACTACCTAATGACATCACCATTACTAACACCACTATCTCTAGACAGGCCATTATTGTTATACATATCAGCTACAACTACGACCTTAGGAGTCTTACGCACACAACATAATGTAGAAGGAAAAGAATGTGTAGTGTACTACATTTCTAGGACACTAGTCGGGTATGAACTCAATTATACTCCTATTGAATGAGCTTGTCTAGCAATGATTTTGGTAGCAACTAAACTAAGACACTACATGCTGACACACAAGATACAACTCATTTCCAAAATAGATCCACTCAAGTACCTACTTAGTAAAGTGGCACTAACAAGTCATTTGGCAAGGTGGGTTATGCTCCTCAGTGAATTTGACATAGAGTATGTGGACCGAAAAGCTATCAACAGACAGGTCATTGTAGATCAGTTGGCCGAAGCACCACTCATAAGAGACTATCCTCTTATCTCAAATTTTCTAGATGAGGAAATCTTCACAGTCATGCCAGCACAACAATGAAAGTTATATTTTTGTGTGGGGGAAAAAGTGAAACTAAGCAAACATGCCCTAATCTCACTTTCAATCACACATTTGTGGAATACGAAAGAGCCTAGAGGTATCACACAATTGGCTACTTCTTTTTGTGAAAGAGAGAGCCACAGGCTACCTATTAGGATTTCTATTCCTTTGTTGTAATTGAAAGATAAAATGATGCAAGTTCAATTCCTAACCCCAAAATGCAAGTATGAACTAATGACAAGATTGTAGAATTGAACTTAAACAATGGAAAGCGGAAAGCTGTAAACACAAGGACAAGACAGGAATGTAAATGCATACCCGGTGTTAAAATCTGAGTGAAAATGTTCGGGACGGGGGCGCGGGCGCCACTGTCCTAATTCTGCCCCTGAAACTGCTCTGAAAACTGTTGTTTTTGCACTCTGGAAAAGCTGTCAAAAATGCTGAAAATGCTGTCTGTCAGAAGGACCAGGGCACCCAGCGCCCCTGTCCCAGGGACCAGGGCGCCCAGTGCCCCTGTCCTGGCAGGACCAGGGCGCCCCACGCCCCTGTCCTGGTCTTTTGCTCTGCAATTTGGTGTGGAGTGCTATCTTGACCTGCTTTTCCCGGATCTGTCACCTGCGGCATCGTCCGAGTCCCGAAACCTGCACTTATATCTGAAAAGGGTATGGGCGGCTATATAGGGTTTTGCCTTAGTCAAACCCCCGCTTTGGTGATTTCCACCTCCACGAATAGCCAAGTTGTATTGTAAAATGTATTGTGTATGCAGACCTAGTGTGTGTGCAAGGTCCTTAAATGCAAGAAAGCAAACTAGAGCAACCTAGAAAGTAAACCCTAATTGCTTGTAAATGATAATGTAAATGCTCTAAATCAAGATGCAGAGTGATCTAAAGCATGAATAAAGGATATATTGAAGCTTATGCAAAGACATGAAAACAACATGAAATCATACCCAACCCTTAAGGGAGGAGTACAAGCCAATCTTCAGTCGGTAATCTCCTATTGTTCTTCAATGTCTCCCAAGCCCTAAATGAATGAAATTGATGAATGCTTGATGGATGGATGTGGAATGTTATTGAAGTCTTCAAAGATCTGCTCTTTCGCTGCATAGAAGGTCCTCGAAAGCCAAAATTCCGATCCTCTCAAATGAAGAAAGAGAGCTCTTTATATATGAGACCCTAGGTCTTAATTTCGACTTTTGGCCGACCTAGAGATTGAATATCCCACCAATTTCTTGGGGTTAAGCTTTATTTTATGGTTGGATCGCGCTCCTAAAATTTTGGGAAAAATGTCCGGGACCATGTGCACTCCGGGCGCCATGGTCCCGACAACTTTTCATCAAATTTTTAGGGCCATCAGATATGATGATTTTAGAGTGAATCCCGAAGTTACAGGTGATTTCGAGATGTTTTGACCCCCGAAATTAAGCCCCCAAGCTCGAAATAGGACCTAATTAGGGTTTTTGATTAAATGATGTATTGGAAGAATAAAATGAAAGGGGCACACTTTAATGAAAAGGCCCAACTTTATGATATGGAAGATGATGAAATAGAACCTTAGACCTAATTAATTTGATTAATTAAGTGCTAAAGGGGAAAAGAAATGCAAAATGCAAAATGCGCCAAGGCGGGTGTTAAACTAGGTGTGAAATTGTACCACCCTAGCAAGTGCGTACAATTTACGATGCTACATTTAGCCCCCACTTTAGCGGTCATATGAACACTACGTGCATATGCAAGCTAAAGTACAGAAAAGTAAACATTATTTGAAAAAGGATATATCCATAAGTCTGTCGAACGAAGCCCCCAACGGTATCTGCAGTACACAGTTAGGAACCGCACCCTACAAAACACACGTTAGATCACAAAATCACCTAATGCTTACTAAGGAAGGTGATGAAAATTTGAGGGTAGCTATATGCCCCCCCCTATTTCGGCTTGCTAATTTTTGTGAGTTGAAACAGGGTATCATGTTTACCACTTCGAATTGTTAAAGAATATTGATGACAAATGCTCACAAGAAGATTTGATATGAGATCAAAAACTAATGGAGAATCATTTGGTAAGAAAGAGGACTAAATCTCAATTCCAACACAACAAAGAGTGTGAGGATTTGAGAGTTCTCTAACACAAGATGAAGGATGTAAATGGAAACAAAATGCAAAGAGAAGAAAAGAAAGGAAAAAAAAGCATGAATACACACATTGGTGATCCATGAGAAGAATAGTGAGAGAGAAAACATGGACTTCTCGCCCCTAGATCTTGTCTAGGTGATCCATGAGAAAAAGGACATGGAAAACTAGCCCCTAGAGTCTATCTAGGTGATCCATGTAAGGGAGGAGAGTGAGAAAGTCTAGCCTTATGCCGCTAGTTCCACTCCACCTCGTGCATGTGTGTGTAAGGGAGGTTAGAAGCATCTCATAGGAGTCTATGCCTGAGTATGCTACAACCTGTATATGTATAGTACAAAAGCATGACATCTCGCTCTAAGAGTTTGTGCCCTGGTTCCGAGAATAATCACCTTGCATAAAAGAAAAATGGAGACATCTCACTCTAAGAGTCTGTGCTCTGGTTCTGAGAATGACCCATTGCTCAAAAAGTGTAATGTTTATGTCATAAGAAAAGTAGAACAAGGATACCTACCTTCATCACAAAAGAAGATACCCCAAAAATGCAACAATGTCATAGATCCAAGCAAGAGAGTTTTGCACTCTTTAAGCAAGGATAAGATAGTTGGAAAGGGATATCTTGTAGTATGTGTAAAGGAGATCCTTAGAGGAGAAGAGATCTTTGTACAAAAGCCACCTATCCCCGAGAGGAATTGTCTTAGACAAATATAACATCTCCTAGAATAAGACAAAGTAGAGAATAAGAATGCAATACTTCCTTCTTTTGCGAGGTGAAAGTGATTCTTAATGAAGGATGACGCTCTTTTTAACCCAATTAGGAGAGTGAATTCGTTATGGATGTATTTTACCAAGTGCAAAAGATGTTGTAGTCAAGGACTTACACCTCTTGTAAGAGAGAATCCTTGAACAAACAACAACAAATGCGTACAAGGCATAACATCAAGTAATAAAGTCCACACCATCCACAAAATAGGAAAAAGTGGATCCTTAGATAAAAATAAGGAAAGATCATTGCCTCCCAAGGATAAGGACAATGAGAAGGACTTACACAATCTTCTAGGGAGATATTTGGACATAAGCAAAAGAAGAGATGTATGAAATCACTCTTGTCCCCATAGGAACAAGAAATTTAGGCTATTATGTTGCTTCAAAAAATATGATTGCACTTGAAATTGTACCATCATGAATGACAATAAGCCCCCAGTAAATGAGCTACCAATGTCACATAATGATGAGCAACATAATAGCCATTAATGTTATTTAAAGACATGATAGACTAAATGAGGTATTTCAATATGACATGTTAAATGCTCAACTATAAGTGAGATCAAAAACATGTATAAAATGATAAAAATTGAAGAAGAAAAGTCACATGAAATCTTAGAAGAGGGATGAGTGTAATTTATTAGAGCCTTATCCCTAGAGGAAAGGACTTTATGATGAATAGGAGATAAAGATTCATAAGTGGATTTAGAAATTTGAGGGGATTCATAAAGAGATTTGTTCATTGCCAAGATTTCCTTATGAGGGGAATGAGAGTTGATAGAAGTAGAAGATGATTTAGTTGAAGTGAGATCATCATCACTACTAAATATAGCATTCACATTGAGAGATGGTCTTTTAGATGCTTTGGTAGGTTTGCAGGGATTATAGCCGAGTCCAAAGGCATAATTCTGAAAATTAGTCTCTAGAGGAACTTTTATCCCTTGTTCATGAGTGCCACAACCATTTCCATGATACCCATGCTTAGCAAAAATGCGAAAACCATGACCATAACGATCAGCCATTTCAGGAAGAGAAGGTGGTTTTTCATAAGACAAAGAATCAAACTCTTCATAATTAGAGGTGTGAGGAGAAGAAGTTTGAGAAGCGGCCACAAAATTATTGCTGATAGGTTCAGGTAAGATTGATTGATTTTTAGTTTCTTCCTTCTTTTTAACTTTAAACTCTCTAGGAGGAACCCTATACTCACCTACAAAGGTGGGATTAAAGTCAAGAGATCCCCAATCGTCTTTTGCGAGAACCTTCTCAGGATCAAAAGCCTTTTTATGCGTATATTCAAGTCGAGAAGGATCTTCTTCAGGAGCTTCAAACTCATCCAAAGAATTTTGATTATCAGAGGGTGATGATTCATCCATAGGTATCTTGTTTAACAAGTCATCACTAGAAGAGGAAGGCTTAGAAGAACTCCCTTTGGAAGTAGATGTTTGCAAACAAGCTTGAAACTTAGTATCACCTATCAAGGTATATGTCTTATTTTTATAAATGAATTTAACTTGTCTATGCAATGTAGAGGGGACAGCTTGCATACCGTGAATCCAAGGTCTCCCTAATAACAAGTTGTATGTTAGATTTCCCGACATAACATGGATAGGAGTAGGCAAAGTAACAGGTCCCACTGTGATGGGTAAGGTGATAATACCTAATGAAGACTTAGCCACATTATCAAAGCCTCGAATGGGACGAGAGTCAGGCTCAATAAGGGATGTATCCACATTCATCTTATGCAATAGATTAATGCTACACACATTAAGGCCAGAGCCATTATCTACTAATGTTCGTCTTATAGCAGTGTCATTTATGATAACCACAATCATCAAGGGATCATATTGATGTTGAATTTCACTAGTAGGCAACTCATCTTGAGTAAACACAATTTGAGCTTTAGGATTCATCATAGAGTTAACCAAAGACACTATATTACTAGATGTATTAGGTGGAGGAACATTCAAATCTTTCAAGGCATCTTGTAACATTCCATGATGAGTGGAAGAAGCTTGGATCAAATCCCAAAGGGATATCTTGGCAGGAGTAGTTTTAAGTTGTTCTATGAGATCATATTCCTTACCAAGAACTTGTGAAATCCGTGGAGCTTGAGGAAGAATAGGTTGGGAAGGAGGAAGTGAAGTTGGGATAACTGGAGGAGGATTAGGTTGCCTATTGTTTCTAGTATTATAAGTATGGGCAACCGCATGATAACTCTCTCTAGTCAATTGCTTAGCATACTCATAAGGGCTCTTAGAGGAATAACCTCCTTGCACAGTAATAACAGGTTTCTTAGGAGTGCAAAAAGAATCATTAGCATAACCACCTTGAACCACTAAGATAGGCTTATTTAAAGGTTGAGAATTTTGAGAAGGACAAGCACCTTGGATAGTGAAGAGAGGTTTGTTAGGTGTTTCATTCACATGTATCAAATTGATTGAGGATGGTTTAGAAGAATGAACAAAAGTGTTGGAAGAATTATTGATAGTCTTCTCTTGCACTAAAATCTTATCACAGATTAGATCAATTTTAGGAGAGAGACAAGGGATAGGCATTGATGTTCTATTAGGAAGGGTAATACTAGGAAATGTCATATCATCCTCTATCATCAAAGGATCTACATGGGGAATAAACTCTCTAGGAGAAGGATCAACATTACTCTCTAAAGTCTCACTTTTGAGAGAGAGATCTTTGAAAGAGATGTTAACCATCTTGCTTTGAACTAGGGTTTCCTTATGAGTAGAACCAAGTTGAGGAGAGGGAGATGCTTTATTTTTAGAGGGAGAATAATTGAGATTCAAGGAAGGGGAGAAACTATCAAGGGAGTTTTCAATCTTGATTTCATCCCCTTTGGCTAGGGGTAAAGAATAATCTATACCTTCTTCTAATGGTTCATCCCAAATAGTGAGGTTGTTGAAAGGAATGTTTGAAGTATCGTCAATTTCGGGAGAGGAGATAACATTGTTTATTAATTCCTCATCCTTAGGAGGGAGAGCATCAATAGATGTGTTAAACTCATCCTCTTTCCTCAAAATATGTTCAATATGATCTTTAGGGGAGAGAGAATTAAGGAAATTGCTTATTATTTCATCTTCTTTCTCTAAGGGATGCTTATGGGTAAGACCAACTTTAGGAGAAGGGTAAGCATTTATCATTAATTCATCATCTCTAGTGGGAATTTTGTTGGAAAAGGAAAGGCCATCACTAGGAAATGTAGGGATAATGTCATCTTCTTGCACAAAAGGATCCTCATGAAGGGAGTGTTTTTTAGGAGACACAAAGGCATCAAGGGCATCATTCAACAAAGCATGATCATATCTATTAAAAGGTTTATCTTTTGATTCAAAAGGAGATATCTCTTCATAGAGGGGATCATTGAAAACAACCATGTTACTAGATTTAGTGGAAGAGCTGATAGGAATGTACCCTTGAGAGGAATCATTCGACTTATCTTTCTCATCACAACGAAATGGCATAGTAACAATGTTTATGAGTTTTTGGTAAAATGAAGGTTTGGTATATTTAGGTTTCAAAAACTCATCTAAAGCTTCATCTAACTCATAATCATCACAAATATGAACATCTTGCAAATAAAAATCTGACATTTTGAAATTGCATAAAATTTAAACACACAATGCAAAGAAACACACTTTTTTTTTTCTTTTTTTAATGAAAATGAAATGAAAACACACTAAATCTAGATCTAGATCTAACAGATGCAATGCAAGAGGAAGCAATTATAGATTCACGTCGGGTTCACCAAAATGTGTGGGGGAAAAAGTGAAACTAAGCAAACATGCCCTAATCTCACTTTCAATCATACATTTGTGGAATACGAAAGAGCCTAGAGGTATCACACAATTGGCTACTTCTTTTTGTGAAAGAGAGAGCCACAGGCTACCTATTAGGATTTCTATTCCTTTGTTGTAATTGAAAGATAAAATGATGCAAGTTCAATTCCTAACCCCAAAATGCAAGTATGAACTAATGACAAGATTGTAGAATTGAACTTAAACAATGGAAAGCGGAAAGCTGTAAACACAAGGACAAGACAAGAATGTAAATGCATACCCGATGTTAAAATCTGAGTGAAAATGTTCGGGACGGGGGCGCGGGCGCCACTGTCCTGATTCTGCCCCTGAAACTGCTCCGAAAACTGCTGTTTTTGCACTTTGGAAAAGCTTTCAAAAATGCTGAAAATGCTGTCTGTCAGGAGGACCAGGGCGCCCAGCGCCCCTGTCCTAGGGACCAGGGCACCCAGTGCCCCTGTCCTGGCAGGACCAGGGTGCCCCACGCCCCTGTCTTGGTCTTTTGCTCTGCAATTTGGTGTGGAGTGTTATCTTGACCTGCTTTTCCTGGATCTGTCACCTGCGGCGTCGTCCGAGTCCCGAAACCTGCACTTATATCTGAAAAGGGTATGGGCGGCTATATAGGGTTTTGCCTTAGTCAAACCCCCGCTTTGGTGATTTCCACCTCCATGAATAGCCAAGTTGTATTGTAAAATGTATTGTGTATGCAGACCTAGTGTGTGTGCAAGGTCCTTAAATGCAAGAAAGCAAACTAGAGCAACCTAGAAAGTAAACCCTAATTGCTTGTAAATGATAATGTAAATGCTCTAAATCAAGATGCAAAGTGATCTAAAGCATGAATAAAGGATATATTGAAGCTTATGCAAAGACATGAAAACAACATGAAATCATACCCAACCCTTAAGGGAGGAGTACAAGCCAATCTTCAGTCGGTAATCTCCTATTGTTCTTCAATGTCTCCCAAGCCCTAAATGAATGAAATTGATGAATGCTTGATGGATGGATGTGGAATGTTATTGAAGTCTTCAAAGATCTGCTCTTTCGCTGCATAGAAGGTCCTCGAAAGCCAAAATTCCGATCCTCTCAAATGAAGAAAGAGAGCTCTTTATATATGAGACCCTAGGTCTTAATTTCGACTTTTGGCCGACCTAGAGATTGAATATCCCACCAATTTCTTGGGGTTAAGCTTTATTTTATGATTGGATCGCGCTCCTAAAATTTTGGGAAAAATGTCCGGGACCATGTGCACTCCGGGTGCCATGGTCCTCTCCGGGCGCCATGGTCCTGACAACTTTTCATCAAATATTTAGGGCCATCAGATATGATGATTTTAGAGTGAATCCTGAAGTTACAAGTGATTTCGAGATGTTTTGACCCCCGAAATTAAGCCCCCAAGCTCGAAATAGGACCTAATTAGGGTTTTTGATTAAATGATGTATTGGAAGAATAAAATGAAAGGGGCACACTTTAATGAAAAGGCCCAACTTTATGATATGGAAGATGATGAAATAGAACCTTAGACCTAATTAATTTGATTAATTAAGTGCTAAAGGGGAAAAGCAATGCAAAATGCAAAATGCGCCAAGGCAGGTGTTAAACTAGGTGTGAAATTGTACCACCCTAGCAAGTGCGTACAATTTACGACGCTACAGTTTTGATGGTTCTTATACAAGACATGGTTTAGGAGCTGTCATTCTTTTTATCACACCTCAAGGTGATAGCATTCAAAAATAATATAGGCTCACATTCCTAAGCACAAATAACATCGCAAAATATGAAGCCTTGATCACAAGACTATGCATGGTCATAAAATGGAACTTAAAGGAGCTACAGGTCTATGGTGATTCACAACTGGTAATCCGACAGGTCAATGATGAATACCAAACTAAGGATGATAAGATCATGCCTTACAAGAAATTGGTTGATAGCTTCAAAGAATTATTCACAACTATCACTTTTGAGCAGATTCCTCGTGATCAGAACTGAGCTGCAGATGCAATGGCTACCATAGCCTCTATCCTTGATCTTCCACATAATTAAACACACTATGAGTTCTTAGCTAAATAACTTTGGATCCTCACTTATGATATCCCATAATTCAAGATGGTTTGTCAACTCATCGCCTGATTCCCCATGGTATGGTGAGTTTTATGCTTACCTATGTGATCAAATCCTTCCCCAAAACCAATCAAACAACCAACATAAAACCTTCATACGCCAATCCTCCCGATACACCATTATGGGCTATACCCTATACCGACGAGGTCTTGATGGTACTCTCCTCCGATGTTTAGAGAAGGTGAGGTGACGACAACTTTAGAAGAAGTACATGAGGGTATCTATGGAGCTCATTCAAGTGACCCTTCATTAGCTAAAAATATCATGCAGGTTGGATACTATTGGCCCTTTATGGAAAAAGACTCCTACTACTTTGTCAGAAAGTGCAAAAAGTTCCCAGTTCACAGAGATCTGATACATGCACCAGTGCAAGAATTGCAACCCATCACAACACCACGACCCTTTTGTGATTGGGGACTAGAACTTGTGGGTAAAATCCATCCATCTTCATCTAATAGTCATAACTTCATCATTACCACCACAAAATACTTCACCAAGTGGATCGAAGACGTTCCACTTACCCAAGTAACTAGCTAGCAGATCGCTTCATTTATCTTAAACTACATCATTTTCGATATGGTGTACCCATGCCCATCATCATAGATAACGAGATTCCTTTCAAAAATTAGGATGTTGGTGAACTCTGTGAGAAGTTTCATATCCAACACTATTTCCCCACCCCATATTACCCACAAGGCAATGGTCAAGCAAAAGCCTCAAACAAAAACATATTGAGAATCCTCAAGAAGACAATCAATGAGGCTTGTCATGATTGGCACATTCGCCTGAATCTGACTCTATGGGCATATCGAACTAGCATTCGAACCCCTATAGGCGCAACCCCATATTCACTTGTATATGGCGCAAAGGTTATCTTGCCTATTGAGGTAGAATTACCATCCCTATGGGTTTCCTTGTACAATTTGATTATTGATGAAGAGTATCGAGTCTCCCATCTTTAGGACTTGGAATTGCTTGATGAGAAGCGATGTTGCCTGCAATCACCTCAAAGCCTATCAACAACGCATGAGAAGAAGCTACAATTATAGGGTCAAGCTTCACACATTTGAGGTAGGAGATCTTATTCTTAGAGAAAATCCTCACAATCAACCAAACCGTCAACACCATGGCAAATTTGAATCCAATTGTCTGGGCCCATATGTCATCACTACAGTCTTTGGATCTGGAGAATATTAGTTAGCAACTCTAGAAGGAGAACCACTAGTAGATCCAATCACCAACATGCATCTCAAAAAGTTTCATACATAAGCTGTATAGAGCATCAGGATCATCAAATATCAGAAAATACTAAAAATATTTAGAACAAGTCCTGAACAAATTACAAAAAAATTAAAAAAGTCAAGGAAATAGTAAAGAAAAATCATTCATCCAAACGGTGAAAACCACTTCGGTGGCGCCTTGGATAAGTATGGTGGTGAAAACCTAGCAAACAGGTGCCATTCGTAAAGGCTACAACTCCATTGTCCTTCAGACTTGTTTTGCTCATATCCATTACATCCGCTCATACAACCTATCTACCATGGATTGTTTTTTCTCTGCAATTAGGGTTATTGCCTTATGTGTCCCACATCATGCTTTTACATCGACACCTAACCAGGGGCAACGTTCTTAACCTAATTATGAGAGTGGATTCTAAATATTGGTGATTCATTAAGTTACTTGTTCAGAAAATGTCCTAAAATAATCCAAAAACATTCATAAAATCTCAAAAATACCAAAAACATTTGGAAAATGTCCTGAAATAATCCAAAATCATTCATAATACATTCAAAAAATCCAAAAAACAAGAGAAAACATAAAAAATCAATCAAAAATATTGCCATAAAAATTGTTCTTTATACATAAATATCTAGTCAGATGAGAAATGACATTTTGAGCTACTTAATGATGACCACCTATCAGATCAACACACAAACAAACATTCTAAGAACAACATACACAAAATTGTCTTAAACAAGGATGCATCCTTCCTTCAAACAAACAAGACTGGTAACATATATCTTTGACAAGAAGATGTTGTTTAAGCTGATAGGCATTTGGTCAAATTATGGCTTTATATATTTGATTCCTATGGCATTTGGTCAAATTATGGCTTTATATATTTGATTCCTATGTCACTCCAAGATATCCACAAGTGATTAGAGTGGCCAAGATGGTTCCAGATATCTTTTTCTTTGTTTTTTGTTTGTAGATTTGTCCAATAAAATTCTAGGGCATGTACTAATGGTTTCTACGTGGGAAGTTCACTAAGCTACAAAATCCTTCACAAAATCTACAATCATGGATCATTTTTGGCTTGTTGACTACAACATATACCTCAACCGTCTACATATGAACCAAAATGGAGGGTTACTTTCCTTATCTGCGATGTTTGTTTATAGGTGCAACGTTCAAACTTGGTTCTGATATCTTGACCAAGATTGGTACTACCATGCTCAATGAGGATACAAAGAACAATGAATAAATCCATGGATCGCCATTCCATCTCATCTGTATATATTACATTCCATTGCATATCACCCATTCATTTATTCATTCATACGTTGTACACATATTTTTTTGAGCATGCAATTAATTAGGGGTGCTATGAAAAAGTTCGCTATCAAAGGCTTACCTTGCACAAACACCATGACAGAGTATTCTGATACATCATCTCACATCTCCATGTCATCTTTGCATTTTCTAGCAAATTGGCATTTATGACTCATGTAGGATATAAATAATTTGTCAATAGTGGGATTTTCAACCCATTTAGGTCAATTCATTTTGCATTATCCTTCATTTAGGTATTTAATTCACTTCCCATCATTAGATACATTCATTTTAATTAATTAAGTACATTCATTAGGTGCATTCATTTTAATTCATAAGTGTATTCATTAGGTACATTCATCTTCATCTCATTTAAGTACATTTTCAATTGCATTAGTTACTTACATCCATTCATTTAGATTCCTTTAAGTACATTCATGTACATTTATTTTATATACATTTGCATTCATGAAAGATTCATTTAGGTGCAGTCATTTTAGTACATTCTATTAGTACATTCATTAGGTGCAATCATTAGATTCATTTTGTACATTTTAAAATTCACATAAATCTAGTTCATATCATCACTTCATTTTATCATCACATTAGTATTATCTATCACTATCGTCATGTACTGCACATCCACACAATGATTCATCCATTGCATCACATATATGTTCATAAGCACATATTACCATCATAAATACAATCCTTTGCATAAACATTTTAAAAATATCATTTTACATCTATTTTATATCATCACCACATCATTTTATATTTCTATTACATCATCAAAAACATCATTCATCACATCATCAACATCTACATTCTGCATAAAACATACATACTCATTTCATCTACATAGCATACATTTGAATAAGCATTATCATAAATCATACTATCATCAACACATAAGCATCATTGTATATATCAAATATAACCCGCATCCACATGTCAATATCATCATATCAACATCATACATATAGATATAATCAACATCATCGCATACAACAAATATAACCTGCATCCACATGTTAGTATCATTATATCAAATCGTGTCATCATCATGCATAAAACAATCATGTCATCACAAAAATGTATATCATATCATCACCGCCAAAACTGAGATCTCATCATATATCTCATCAAAATAATGTACACATGTATCATAATACAATGATGTCAAAAATATTGGCTACCAAGATCCATCCAAGTATTAGTATAGTAACAAATATCCCAATACAAAGAACATCTCAAATACTACTCGCACTAGATATCGTGGCCCCACCACCACCACCCTCACCATCCCGCCGAGGAGGACCCATCACACCCCTGCTACTCTAACCCCTCTAAGATTTCTTTGATCTCACCTGTCGTATATGAGATTAGCTCATCGTCCGCTTACTACTGGGAACTACTTTCTCATAAAGACCCCACCAGTAGTCAATCTATGCTCTTGCCCGACACATCTCCCTCATCACCTTACCTGTAGCACCCTATCCCTATACTCCCTCCAATGCTTGAACCCTGTCCTGTAGCTGCCTCACTTTATCTATCACATCATCTCTCTCTTTGAGCACTGTGGTCATCTCGCCCCCCTGTGCAAAAATATGGACATTCCTTGCAGAAATATTTGCATCTCTATCCTCTAACTCTACCTCCAAATCCTTGATACAATCCTTGATGGCCGTCAAGCGAGTATGTAGTCGCACTATCATGACCTCTCGTAGGTCTCCCTGTCCCCCACCACCCCATCTTTGCATCTCCACCACCCACATCCCCCCCACCACCCCTCCCTGCATCTCCACCACCAACATCCCCGTTGCCGCCTATATCTCGCCCTGCTCCCCCCTCTCCCCTCTCTCCCATTGCTGCTATTATTGGTCCCTGTATAACTGGTCCCTGTACTAGTCGCAAAGGAAGCCCACCCCTAGCTCTCCTCAAACCCCTACCACCACCACCACCACCACCTCCACCCCCATCTCCACCTCCTCTACCACCTCCACCTCCCCCATCTAATCTCCTCCACCTCCCCAATATAATCTCCTCCTCCTCCTCCTACCCTATCTTGGTGCCCTATCATTCTCGAATGGTGGCACCGACTTTGCTGGATCTGAGATCCATGGAAAGGGGTGTGCCTCTAATACTGCACATACTCATCTATCAGCCCCGCATCCGCCACCTCTCGTTAGTATGGCCATGGCCTCACCTATAAAGTCCATAAAACTCTGCTAAGGCCTGATCATAGGGAAATACAAGCCCCCACTGGAATCTCTCTCAAACATCTCTAGCATACTCTTCGGAA
This sequence comes from Cryptomeria japonica, assembly GCF_030272615.1. Lineage (NCBI taxonomy): Eukaryota > Viridiplantae > Streptophyta > Pinopsida > Cupressales > Cupressaceae > Cryptomeria > Cryptomeria japonica. Next base: position 291,266,103 of record NC_081406.1, on the reverse strand, counting down.
GCCCATGGTATACCCTGTGTCTGACCAAGCTATTTCATCACTCAGCCTAGCAGATGTATCTCAACCACATAGGATGTCTGCCTAATCAGGAACCAAACTGTGTAAACATATGGCATCACATCTGCATCATCCTCCCACTACTCACAATCTAGGTAGGGGTGCCATATCATTGTATCTAGATCATCCAACACCCGTCGCCAGTATTCCAACTTCCATAGCTAGGGATATGTCATCATACCTCCATACATATAAACATAGGGTTGGTCAATCACCCTAAATCTCATGCACACCAGTCTTGTAATGGGGAAGTGCTCTCATGCCTAGATATGCAACAATGTGATCCCTATGCCCAGTGAGGTGATACCATGCTACACCACCTCATGCAAATCCCTATACAAATGGGCCAATACACATGGCCCCCATGCATATCGAGTGCTCTCGTTGGCCATCTGCTTGATGACTTGTCCCCACCCAACAATAAGACCATGTGACCTTTGATCAAAGCATAAGAGCCCACCAATGATGCCTAATAGTACTGCTGGAAGTGGCTCATATAAATCAGCTATATCCTCCCATGGGACTAATCCATCATACACCTCTAACTCTGGATAGAGAAACACTCGCCATAGTGCTGCCTCACCCATTTCCCTGTTATAGGTGACCAACTCACCAGTAATTGGAATGTTAAGTATCCTCCAGTGTAACAAACATCTCTCTCATCGCTAGGTGGAATGAGCATGTCTCCTTGTGCCACCGCTCGGCCAACGCAATTAGTAATCCATGATTCATATGAATCATGGTTAGATGCATTTATCAAATAGACCTGCAATGCATATGCAGTCAATCTCGAGGTCTGTCAACTGATCACGTAGACGCCGTGTGGCTGGATGCCTCTCTCGCACCCGAAGAACACCTAGGTGATCCTCCTACAAACACAATCAAACAATAATGTCAATATCCTTGCTATGAAAAAATATGACTATTACCTAGACTTCATCTAATGCTTTTTCAAGTATCTAAGTCTGATCAGGTAACTTGACTCATAAATACCTAGACTAACAACAGGCATGAGATCATATTGCCTAGTCTCAACAAGTACACTAAGTCTCACACAAGTCACAAAAATGCATGCAATGACAAAATTGACATCAACTGTCAAATTGACCATGAAATTGGGGCATCGACACTAAATGTCCTATACTCAGACCCAAAAACGCTAAAAACTTGACAAAAGCGCTACACCAATAACACAACCACGCTAAACAATCCAATAACGCTACTTTAACCCTACAAAAGTGCTACATGGGAACAAATGCACTACATTGCATGATGATAGCGCTACACTGATCACCTTTCCATGACCATGACAATAGCGCAAAAACATTGAAAACATTTACGCTAAAACTCCTTAACACTAGCTCCATATTGACAAAAGCGCTAAAACTACCACACAAACACGCCATTGCAACACAACAAAGCTATTTTGGATGACAAAAGCACTAAAACAATGTTTTAGTGCCTTTGTTATCCAAAATTTTTCGCTACCTATTAAGTGCAATAAATGAGCTCTAAAGGCAAAGGTTAGAATTGGACATACTGGGGGTTCGTAGTCGGCTGGCTGCTGGTACCTCTGGATCCACTCAAATCAATGATTTGGGAGTGGGAACACCATTTTCGCTCAACCAATCTACTGCAAATGTCATTGTCAGGATCTCTGGATTGCTATAGGAGAGTGTGCAAATGAGGACCATTTTACCACTCCTAGCCTAAATATACCCTACCCAACCCTACCCCTCCTTCACCCCGCTGAACGTCGTAGACCCTGGAAACTTCTAAGGCTTGCCATTTCTCCATTTTGACCCCATTTTTCTTCCATTCGTTTGCCATTTACTCCAAATTCATCTCCTCTATCATCCCCTAATTTCTTTCTATTTTTCAAGAGATCGTCCGATTTTCTAAAATTTTAAGCCCATCTCTTGAGGGGGCATACCAATCCACAAAACTAACATCGTTGGGGCATTTTCTCATGCCTATCTGTTGTTCTTTAAAACGGTGCGATAAACCACACCGTCTTAAAGAAGGGCAAATATAGACACATAAATTTGTCTATTAATTAAATAAATATTAAATATTTATTTAATGACTAAATATTCCTCTATTAATTAAATTGACATTTAATTAATTCACCTTAGCCTATTCAGCTATTCTAGTTAAATAAATTTAACCAATTTATTTAATTACTAACTATAGTCCAAGTTATTAAATAAATATAATTTATTTAATTCACCCCCCTTCTTCCTATTTAAATAAATTTAACATTTATTTAAAAATCAAATCCCCAAATCAAATTCCCCTTTTTAAGTAAATTAATATTTATTAAAAAATAACTCATCCACTTGCATTCTCCTACAAATGCAAGTTGCTCATTTAAATAGATTTTTTATTTAAATAAAAACCTATTTACCCACACCCACCTCTTTCTAGATTCTTCTAGATTTCTGTAAACCCCTTCTAGACTCTTCTAACCCCTTTCTAGACTCTTTTAATCCCTTCTAATTTAGCCTAATCCCTCTTCTAAACATTTGCACAGTCCTAATCCAAGATTAACCCTCGACCCATCATCTCACCCATTTAAGACTCTTACAGTCATAAATACTTCCCTTCTCTAACACTCTAACTCACATGGGTTTTGACCCTTTGGTCAAGGCTTAACCATGGGTAAAATTTGCACAAAATTTTACCGATCGGATAATAACCTTACCCTTGGATAAAAGCTTTATCCAATAACCCAACCTACACGAGGTTACCCTCATGTCTTCTCAGGCATTAAATTCTCTTTACCTCTCCTCTCAAGCCATCTCATGTTGACACTTGTCATCACGGGATTGGGTTGAAAACTATTACATGGATCATGAATCAGGGAATCCTAGCCCTCCACAAGCTCACTCAATCTTGGCCATTCAATCAATATTTTTCCCTATAAAAAGAACCCTCACCCTCAAGCAAAGGAGGAAGCATTTTGAGCATTGTTATTATACATACATTATCATAAAGCTTTTCTCATAGCAATCTTATTCTAGCATTTGCATAGCAATAGGAAGTTTAGTTCATTCAACCATTTTGAATCTCCATTGGCATCCATGATTTAATGCTAAAGCTGAGAGCTACACTCACACATTTAGATCTTGGAGAGGAGAAGAACAAGGGAGAACTATCAAGCATCATGGGAGCATCTTAGGGGGTCTACTTACTCCTCATTCACTTGTTTATGTTTCTTTGCATTCTTTTTAATATTTCTTTATATGTATGTGAAGGATTTTATTTCATTTGTGTTGGTTTTTGGGTAGAAACTTAATCACTAACATGTGAGCATTTAATGCCTAAGAATACATGAGGGTAACCTCATGAGATGGATTAGTTTGTGTCCCCTTTCATGTGCATCAAAAGTGTTATATAATCTAGAAATCATTGACAATCAGTTTCAAATCATTATTTCTTCGACAAACATCCTACATCAAAGAAAATTAGTAGTTTTTTCAAGATATGATCTTCGACAATCAAGAATGGATGCCTTGAACAAGAATGCAAGCCCAAAATTAGTCTCCAAAATCAAAACAAACACACCAAACAATTAAACCACATGACTAACTAACAAATTAATCTAAGCAAAAACAAACAAACTAGTATAACTTAAAAACAAACTTTCTAAGTCAAGAACAAATTAATCTAAATGAAAAACAAACTGTATAGATTAAAACAAACTAATCTAAATAAGAAACAAGTTATCTATGTTAAAAACAAGCTAATCTAATTTAATAATACACAAACTAATTTAAGACTAAAATAACTAACTTAGTTAATAAATTTATCTAATTTAATTTTAGACTAACAAATTTAAATAACAAATTAATTAACAAAACTAAATATTAACAAAACAAGGTCTAATTAACAAATTAACACTATCTAATTCTAACTAATTAACATACTTAAATCTAAACTAACAAATAACAAAAGAAAATTAACAAATTAATAAAACAAAATTAACAACTTAGCGAAACTAAATTAACAAATGAGCTAAATTAACAAAATTAAAACTAAACAATCTAATAAAAAAAAAATTAATTTAACATATCTAATCTAATTTAAATTTAAACTAATCAAATCTAAATTAACGAACACACTAAATTAATAGAACAAAAACTATTTTAAAAATCTAATTCTTAAAAAAAAAAAACTAAATTTAAAAATCTAAATTAGAAACTAAACTAAAATTAAAAACTTAATTAAAAAAAATGAACAAAATTAATAAAGAGAGATCCAACACAGCTTGGAGAGGCTCACATGGGTGTAGAGAGGCCTACGTGGGCTCTCTAAGGCGTGCGTGGGCTTTGGAAGGGCCTACGTGGGTCCTTAATGGTTTACAAAAAAAAGACAAAAAGAGGCAAATTCTGCTACGCCAAATGCACAAAGAACTCAAGTACGTGGAAGCACAAGCAAAAATACAAATTTTAGGTCGAAGCATGCAAAATGTAGATGCAGAAACATTACACAAAATGCAACAAGGAAAGGGAAAAAGTGTGGCACAAGACTATACGATACACACAAAATGGATTTGTTTGTCAGAACATGGGTTGCAATGTCAATGATTCCGATAGGTAACAATAAATCAAATACCATGTGAAGCAGATTTCAGGCAAGTAGCAACAAATTCACCATCACATGGGGCAGATTCATGCAAGTAACAACAAATTTTAACACATAGAAGTGTATGCAAATATCTGCAAAAAAGATGGCTAACACGAGTTGCAGGTAACGTGGAGTTGTTAAGAGCAAAGTGAAATGTGCAAATAGAGAGAACACAAACAAAAACTTCAAAACCTTCAAACAATCCTTCACCCAAAATGTTAAAAGCCTCAGGAAAAACCCGCAACATAACAAGTTATAAATCTGAAACCTTTATCAAGCTAAAGAAAAATAATGAAAGGACAAGAGCATGTCTTACCAGGTGTGTCAAATGAAGATGGAGGAAATGGGTGTCTAAATCAAAGATTCAAAATTGTTCCAACATTCAACAATGAAGTACCTGCAAGAAACATGCATGCACAACAAATATCTAAAACTAAACACTCATGCATGCTACAAAAAACCTACTCCATTGCCCTCCTATTCCTCAAGATTTTGTATTTTAACAATATATCTCTTAGAAGCACATGCACGAAAGGCTATGAGAAAATAAAGATTTGAAAAATTCAAATGCAAATGATATGAAATTAAGAGGAAGCATAAGTGTGAGAAAATGAGAATGCGAGAATGCATAAGTGAACTAAATTGCTAGATGATTGAAATGATAGGGGGTTGGGTTTAAATACATGAATATGAGATAAATGGTTGATGTAGAAATGAAGGGTGTTTGTCCCACATGCATTAGATGAGTGAAATGGATAGAGTGAGATAGGATAAATAAAGGGGGTAGTGGATGTGTAGGAGATTTAAGAAAATGGATTAATAGAAGAATATATTAATGGATTTAAACGAACTAATGGAGAATTATATTAGTAAAATGGATATAATATGAATATTATGATATAATGAAGAATAATGGAGAATGAATATCATAAGATAAATGGATAATAAGAATATTATATAATAATGGTATGGATCCATTTAATGATTGGAAAATTAAAATAAGAGGACAATTTTAATGAATTTTTTTATGTGTCTACAGTCCGAGGAAAGGAAAAAGAGTTATGTTTCAAGAGATTTAGTTGAAGATATGTTGAAGTTTCTCTGCGAGAGACTTCTAGAAGTCAAAGTTGAATCTTGGAGTGATGAAGGCCAGATGAGAAATGCCTTTAATAAGTTGAAAGTATGTGCTGTGGATTTTGAAGGAAAATTTTCTAGATTAGTCCAACATAATTTTTTGTCTGATAGATTGCAGTCTCTATAGGTTAAGTGTGCCGAATCTCATGACCAGTTGAAAGAGAAGATAACCTCTCTTGTTGCTAGTATTGATCAATCTTTAAAGACTTTCAGAGTTAGTTTGTATTGTTCAAAGGCCACTATAGACATTCAAAAAAGAAATTTTGATATCGAACGTGCTATCCTAGACATCTCGCAGATTTTTGACCCCCAAACAGATGAAGATGGGTTTGAAAGAATGAATATTTCCCTGCTGAACAAGGTCTTAGAGCTTTGAGAAGTCAAGAAGGAAGCAATTAAGAAGGTTTTCAATAGGTAGCGTGACATAGTAGAGATTCAAATCTCTGGAATGCTAAATATGATAAGAAATGCAAAGGAATTGTCTAATGTTGTGTCCTCTCCATTGAGCTATGAAGATGCTAAGAAATGAATTTTAGAGTTGGAAAGTCAAATCAAATTTCTTGATTCTATTGATATTGATTGGAACGCTATCTTACAACAATTACAACCAGTGCGTGGTGGAGCCATCGCTCTTGTGCTTCAAGGTGTTTGATTTTTTTTTTCAGTTTGTACATTCAATTTTGTGCATATGAGTTATTCTTCTTATGGGGAGTCCTTTGCATCCTTTTTCTTTGATGGCAAAAGGGGAGAGAAAATATGAGTTGTACAGAAAGTCAAGTTGTATATATTGAGATATAATAGAGTAGCATTTATATTATTTAGATTGGTAAGTCTATTTTGGCAGGCGTTACCATCAATGACAAAGGGGGAGATTATTACACATATGTCTTTACTTGTCATTGATGCTAACCCCTTTGACTCGACAGTAGTATGGAATCTGGAAGTAAGACCAGTAGCAATGTATTAGGTCTAGAAGTGGTGTCTATTGGATATTGTTGATCATTGCTGTTGCTAGGATATGTTGTTGTCATTGATGTCAAAATATTCCTGTGAAATGCTCCGATGTGTGCAGATTGGGAAGATCTTATGATCTGGTTTTGCAGTTTTGTTTTGTTGATCATTGTTTTGCAGAGTTCAGTATTTCCTCTGATATATTCTAGTATGATGAGATCTTGAGATGTGATTTAGGTAGATTGTTTGGGATGGTCTTGTGTATCTTCATTTCAGATGGATCATGACTTGGTTCTCTGCAAGTTATCTTTCTTCGTGATAGTTGTTGATTGGTTGTGTTTTTGAGCTTTCAAACGTTGACAAATGAAGATTTGATAAGTGGTGTTGGTACAGCTATTTCTGGTGATTCTAGCATGCTTGATGATGTTTCCTAGTCATTTCCTATTTGTTTTGATGATCTGCATTGACCGTTGAGCAAGTTTTTGATGGTTTCTACGAACTGGGGATGATCTTCGTGTTATGCGGTAGTTCTGGTGGTGTACCGTGTTGCGGTTGATCTTGGCAATATTTTCGGTGGAGTTGAGCATTTGGGAATTTGATTTAGGTCCATGTTATGTAATTTAAATCATTATATTGATCTTGTGGTCTATCTTTGTATCGTGTGATGTAATTTTGTAATTGCGAGTTGATAGTTTAGCCGACCTTGTTATTAAGGTTGATGAATTGTATAAATAGGTGATATATTCATGTAATTTATGTGTAGAGGTTGTGTTTGCATTATCAGAGAGAGGTCTATGTGTGAACAAGGAATCATTCTTTGGAATTATGATTGAGTAGATATTGGTGTTGCAGAGAAGGCAATTATGCTTAACCAGAACTATAATCAGGTATTTGGAGATGCTATTCTTTCAGTTCATTTCTTCTAGATTGCAGTCTGAATCTTGTTGTAAGTCAGTGAAACTTCCCTGAGGGTTATATCCTTCGAAGTCAATATCTTTTAAGAAGTGAGCTCTAGGTAGTGTGCCCAAATGAATGTGCATCACCCATTGTAACATTTTCACATACTAATGTAGAGTATCATCTTACTGTGGGTAGGTTCCCACCGTGGTTTTTCCCTTAACTGGGTTTTCCATGTCAAAATCTTGGTGTTGTGTGTTGTGCTTTCAATTTGCTTATCTTTGTTATTGTTGCAATTTATCAGATCTGTTTTTGTAGTTAAAGTTTGAGATCCGGTGAAAAGTGATTCACCCCCCCCCCCCTCTTAGTTTTCCTCGTCTTTCTACTAACAATGTCTTGGTTCTAAATATTCTTGGATTGTTTCAAAAGTAATTCTGTGTTTTGTATTCTCGATGATGTTTATTGGAAGTCTCTTTCATGTATCAATTAATGATCTAGTAATTTCCTTTTGGTCAAGATCTTTTTGGTTTGTTTTAGTTTTGATCCGGTTTAAGGATAATGTGTTTCACCTTATGGGTCTAGTCATATATTTTGGGCTAGGAGCATGGATATGCATTACAATTATTTTTGTGGCCAACTCAGTGGATATGTTTGTCTTGGTTTGGTATATACATGTGCTGATACATGATAGTAGATAATATATATGTATGGTGAATATGAATTATTATAGTGATTGTTTTGTGTGACTTAATGTAAGGATGACGATGTGAATGATGAAAAGATATCAGTGAATATAGAAGCAGTGATCTGGAAGTCTAGATAGTTTAGTAAGAAGATAGAATGCGCTTTAACTATGCTGTGAGATGCTTCATTCTATACAGTTGTTTTTCTGAAATTACCAATTCTGTATATTTCCTTGAGTACAGTTAGCTTTAGGTTTGCAAGCCCTTTTTGTATCTTGCACCATGAAAAATTAGCCTTGGTTTTCAAGTCCAAAGTAGTGAGATCCCTTTTGTAATCATTTCTATATAGTGGATTATCTTGTGAGTTAACACTCATCATGGTTTTTCCCAGTTCAGGTTTTCCACGTATAAAATATTGATGTTCTTGTGTGGATGACTTATGATATTTTTCTCCTTGATATTTATATTTTAAATTAACTGGTTAAATTAAGTTTGTAGTCCAAAAATTTAATTTATGTTGATTCACCCGCCCCCTCTCAGCATTTGATGTGTGTTCAACACACTATTCTCTCCATCATGCGGATTACCAAACTTCACATCATTCTTCTCCTTTATAGCTAAAAACAAAGATTATTTTTTTGAGTCATCACCATCTTTTTCTTCAAATGAGTAGGTCTCCATTGAAAGAAAATTATTCTAAGGCCCGTCTCTGTCACTATTCTCTTATTTCTATCATTCCTTCTATAACTATCCTTTCTCATAATATTCCTTGTAAGTACATTTAGAAGCATAATGACCAATTCTTCCATAATTGAAACATTCAAAGGATAATTTACCTTTGTATTTTCTAGATCCTTTCTTTATTCTTCTCACAATTTTTTCTTCTATCTCATCTACATCATTGCTTGCTTTAGGTTCATATTCAATCTTTTTGTTTTCTTTGAATTTTGCTTCTTTATTCTCTTTTTTTGCATCTAGCTCCATAATATTAAAGGCAGAGAGAAAGATATAGAGTTGATCCAACATGTATTTATCCATATCATGACTTTCTTCAGTGGCATACTTATTAGGCTTGTAGCATTTAGGCAGTGTCAAGATCACTTTTCTCACAACTTCATTTTTTTTTTCTAATTTTTCACCAATACCCTTAATTGCACACACAATCTCATTTACTCAGTGTAAATAGCCTTCAATGTCCTCATGATAAGACATCTTAAGGTTCTTGAATTTTGTGAATTAGATTTGTCAACTTGTCTTGCTTTGTCTTCAAATCACCTTCATATACACTACTCAACTTCTCCCAGATTTCTTTGACAGTCTTCAACCCGATAACCTTAGAAAATATTGGACCACTTAAACCATTCATAATTGAAACTCTAGCATTTGCATCATTCTCATTTTCCTTGATCTCATCAAGAGTGGTAGGACCATTTTGCGGAGTAGTATAACTAGTCTTGATAATATCCCATATTTTAAGTGATAGAGATTCTAGATGATATTTCACCCTTTCCTTCCAATAGGAGTAGTTTGAGCCATCAAACTTTGGTGATTTGTAATTAACTTCATTGACCATCTGAGATCTTCCTCAAGTGGTTTAGCTTATCTAAGAGGAACCTTTCTCTAATATCAATTATTGAACACACCACAAGTGTAATGCCTGCCAAAATACCCTAGAGAAAATAACTAATCTAACAAACAAATACATAATTTTTTTTTAAACATTCACTAATGCCACACGTAATGTTACAAGTACTCATATGCATTAGCAATAACATTACATGAATGAATATAAACTTCTTAAACATAATCATATTCTTAACAACATAATACGCAAGCAGAAATAACAATGCAACAACTATCCATCCCTAGGGTATCTCAACGCCTTAACTTAACTAACAATAACACATAAGATGAATCTCCAGAAAAAAATTCTCCGGACAACACAATCTCTAGAACGAAATCGCTCTGATAGCACTTGGTGCAGTCACCGGTTAGGAGGGACCTCAAAGAGATCAGTCTAAACCGGTCAGCAAGAGTGAACATAATAGAAACACAAGGATATGATGTAGGCAATGCAAAACAAATTGAATTATATCATGAAAATTGATTACAATCAATCAGTAACAACTGGGTTACATAAACCATCTCACGGGCCTAATAAAACATGCTCAAAATACAGAATAGGTCACAACCGAGACCTCAAATCTCAAGATCTATCTTCTATGTTCTGTCTAACTTCCTAGATACATTCTAATGATCAATTACAATGATTTATATGATCCAAGGGGATATGGTCGGTCCAAAAAGGGATCAAAACCTGAAGAACAAGACCTAACGTGTAAAACCAACAAGGTCGGCCTCTGCCAAAGAAATTTCTCCAAAAAATCCAAAGGACGAAGTGAGAATCAAAGGGAAAGTCGGCCACACGCCAAGGAACATCGAAATCAACTCTCAGGGATCTACAAGCTACAGAAAAGGATCCGGTAGATCACCAATGCAAATAGGTCCAGGAAACCGATAACAGAACAAGCAACCAGTAACATAAAACTGTCATGGAAATCAGTAGCGATAACTTGCCAGAAAATGATCCAAATGTGCCATGGTTTGGGAATAAGGAATATGATCAAGTCTTCAAGCAAAATACAACTCTACAGGTTATGGTGAGACAAATCCGGGAAGCACAAAAAGAAATGTTGAAACTATAAAACAGAAAGAAATATTTTTGGTTGATGCACGATTGCCAAGAACTGGGGATGCTCCTGCATCAGACATCTGGGGTTGTTGAAAAAGTGAGTCACTCACTTTGCTAGGGTCAGAGGAAAACCAAGACAATCTACCTCTGACTGAGAAATCCAAGATGAGTCTTCAATTGGTCTGCCTTTCCACTTCACAAGATACTCCTTATACTGACTGCTACGGGTACTACGCCCAATCCTACTATCCAAAATGTCTTCAATTTGATTTGGTTCCTTCTGGGGAAACTATTTCTCCAAGTCTGCAATACTGTCCTCACTAAGTTCTGGTTCATGATATTGATGTAGATTAGCAATATTGAATATAGGTGAAATACTCAAATCATTCGGTAACTCCACTTCATATGCATTTCTAGAACTAAATTTCCTCAAGATCTTACAAGGTCCAAACTTCCTCATCTGCAACTTGTTATAGGTTCTAACAGGGAATCTCTCTTTTCTTAGATACACCATCACTTCATCACCAACTTCAAATTCCTTATGTCTTCTCTTGTCATCTGCTCACTCCTTATACTTGTTGTTCATGTCCTCCAAGTACTGCTTAACTTGAATATGCAAGGCTGCCATGTGATCAACAAAGTCCTCTGCTTCTGCACTTCTCTTACCTCCACTGCTGATATCTCTTAACTCTAATATACCTCTAGGGTGTGCTCTGATAACTGTCTCAAAAGGTGTTCTTCCAATACTCTTGTTCACTGAATTATTGTAAGCAAACTCTGCTTGTGCTAAAACCATATCCCAACTTCTAGTTTTGTCTCCAACTAAACATCTCAGTAAATTCCCCAAGCTTCGCTTAACTACCTCTGTTTGTCCATCAGTTTGTGGGTGAATAGTATAATTCAATTCCAAATCTGTCTTCATCTTTTTCAAAAGTGTTCTCCAAAGATAGCCAACAAACTTAGTATCTCTATTAGAAACTATGCTTTTAGGTAATCCATGCAATCTCACCACTTCCTTAAAAAATAGGTTTGCTACATGCACTCCATCCAATATCTTCCTACAAGGTATGAAATGAGCCATCTTTGAGAATCTATCCACCACCACAAATATAGAATCATTTCCTCTATGTGATTTAGGCAATCAAAGTTTGAAATCCATGCTTATATCCTCCCAAGGTCTTATCGGTACTGTCAAAGGTTTATATAATCTCATATTCTGACTACTCCCATTTGCAACTTGACAAATTCTACAATTCTGTACAAATTTCCTAACATCCTTATGAATCTAGGGCTAGAAGTAATTCTCACTCACCAATGCTACTTTTTTGTCAATACCAAAGTGTTCGGCTAATCCCCCACTATGTTTCTCCTTTATCAAATTTTCCCTCATAGAACTCCTAGGTATACACAACTGAACTCCTTTGAACAACATCCCATCTTGAATGAAATAATCCAACCACTTACTCCTATCTGCCATAACCGGTTATCTACATGCTTTCCAAGGTTTTGCAAAATGCGAGTCATCATGATATAAGGTCTTCAACTCCTCAAATCCTAATACTGTCACTCTCATCTTTGTCAACAAATTTCTTCTTCTACTCAATGCATCAATAACTTTGTTAGATTTCCCACTTCTATGCTTCAACATAAAGGTGTAACTCTACAAAAATTCTACCCATATCATATGTCTCTGATTCAACTTGCTCTGATTGTTGAAATACTGCAAGGCTTGGTGATCCGTATACTGTTAGGATTCCCAAAGATACTGAGAGGGGGGGGGGTGTGAATCAGTATCTAACTGGTTAATGGATTTTCTGAACTTATTAAATGAATTGCATTCCAAAATAGTGTACTGGTAAATCAGAAATAATGTTGTAAATAAGATTAGTAAATACAACATAGAAAGCACACCATAACACAATATTTTTAACGAGGAAAACCGGTGTGGGAAAAACCTCGGTGGGATTTGCGACCCACAATATTCACTCACTGGCCAATAAGTGAATATTACTGATACAATAGGGGCCTACACATGTAGGAAGGCCAATTGCCTAAAGCTCACTGCTTAAATACAAAAAGGGAAGTCTCACTGACTTAAAAAAATGGATTATATAAATCCAATGTCATGTACTGCTTCGGATCAACATCTGCTATGCCAGGTTCAGTACCGGTTTAAGCTTTTGCAATAATCATAAACCTTATTCCACAATCTGCCTTAATATTCGCACATATTATCCATCTCGCATATTCTTATACTCACTAATGTTCTGTAAGATCTCAAACTTATATATGAGCCTTATTACAATTCGCCTTGTCGGCTTACAAAAAGATTTTGCAAATAAATACAAAATACAATAAACAAAATCTTGTCGACCAGGTTGCCGGTGTCTGTGAATGTGCCGGTGTCTTCTGGTGCCATAGGATTCTAAGGTTACCATCAATGACAATACCTTCAATCACCTACAATTTCTCATTCGAGTGTGCATTTACCAATAATCTCCCCCTTTGACATTGATGGCAACACTCATGAGAAAAAGCCAAAATGTTTATCCAAAAATGTTGTTCAAAACTATCTTACAAAAACTGTCATCTATCTCTTGCATTGAGTTCACTGGGTGAACTGCAAGTAGTTTTTCTATCTTGATCTTTTTATCCGATTCAACAATTGCTACCCTTTTTGCTTCTAACCTTCTATACAAGTCATTGGGTATATCATCTACAACTTCCATCAAAAATTTCTTATAGATATGAAGGTGTAAGATAACACTATTTTCTATACTTTCTTTTTCATCATTCGAAAGTGTGTTATACAACTTGCTAATATTGACAATTTGCCATGTTCAGTTATCTCATCCAAAAGTTTGTCAAGTGGAGGAACAACTTGTTTTTGTTTCCTCTTTTTTGGTGTCAACTTCCTTGTCGGAGGCCTAACTGCCTATTGTTTCTGTCTTGTTCTCTTAGGTGTAGGAGCGGGTACCGGTGAGGTTTTCCTTTTCCTTACTACCCTTTTAAATTCTACTGGTATTTCACTGTTAGAGGAGGTAGCAACCGGTGAAAGATGTGTTTCTGGTTGTAGTCCTTTCAAGTCACTCTCCTTAATACCAGTTTTATTCAATACATCTTCCTTGATTGCTTTTGCCTGCCTTGTTCCTTTTCTAACTATCTATTCAGGTTTCTTTATTCTTTTATGAGATTGAACTTTGCTTTCAATTTTTTGAGCATTACCAAATATTTCTTTAGTTGGTTCTTTAGGGGCTTCTAGAAGTGCTTTTGCATAAGTTTCAATTATGTTCTCATCTGCCTCATATCCCATTTCTGTAACCCAAATAGTTCTCAGAACCACTGCCTCCATCCAAATTTCATCTTTCTTTATCACAAAGCATATCTCCTTTTGATATTTATCTACTATATATTGAGATAGCCTTTCTCTAATTTTCATTCTAGCTTTCAGTGTTTGAAAATGTTCATTTATGTTCTTTTCTCTGTCATCTCCCATGTTGTTTAGAATGTCCAGTAGTTGTTTTCCTACCGGTATGTCAAAACCAAAATCCTTTCTACCAATACTGGAAACTTGCTTGGTAATATATAACATTAAACATACAAGTAGATTGCCAAATTTGAATGTACCTTTCTTATCGCCTTTGATTTTCTTTAAGTTGTCTATCAGTTCATCCTTCAACTATTCACATATGTCAATTTTTGCATTGTTGTTTACCAAGTCATAAGCACTTTTGATACATAAGCTAGAAATAGAGTTTAATCTGTTGGCATGTGTAACTTTGTATCCAAGAATCATGCTAATGAACCTTACATTGGTATCCTTTACATTGTTTACTCTCAAGGATCTCTTGTCAAAGGTTGCGCCAGTTAGGGTCATTACAGTGTCATTTCAAACCTTTTTAGTCTTATTAGGCCCGCTACCAGTGGAAGGTAAGCCTGTCACTGCTCTAACTACCTCTTTGGTTATCTTATGAATTGAATCCAACCAAAAGAACTCCCCATGAACTCTTCTTAACACAATCCTTATAACATCCTTTGGAAAATCAGGAATACTAAGAATCTCCACAAAACCTAGGGTTTTGACTATCTTATGTTTTGGTTTAACATTTCCATTTTCATCACATATAACAGTCTTGTACATGTTCTTAATTTCATCATCTCCTAGTATTTCTATATGACAATGTATGTAGATTCTAGGATCCTCAGCATAAGCAAATCCTTTAGGTATTTTTGAGAATGCTCCTAGGGTATCATCTTTCTTTGCAATTTTAGGAATAATCTTAAATATGGGTCTAGGGCGCTTAACAACTTCAATTACAGTAGGGTTTGCAATGAACTCAGGTGCAGAGGAGGAAGCTATTGTTATAAATACCTTAATCTACCTTTAGGTATGAGTGCTTGAATGATTTGCTTCACCTCTCGCTATGGATGCGTTCGCTCAGGATTTTCGCACTTTAAGGAAGTTTGAATGCTTGGTGAATGAAAAGAGAGCCAAAATATTTGCTTTATAATGTCATTTCCTCCAACTACCACATTTAATGCCTACCAGTTAAGTCAAACTTAACATATCTGCCGGTAAAGAAGTATTTCAACTTCTCACCATCAACCAAGGGTAAATTAGCATGTTTTTCAATTTGTTGCCATACCCCCAAAAGGTTTCTTTTCAGTTAGATGAAGGATCTCCTACCGGTGGAGTGATACTCTATTCTATAGGTGAAGGAATAACTTCATTAACATTCATGTTTGACTTTCTGATCCATTGTTTTGAAAATTCTTGCTTTACTTCTTCAACCTTTTCTTTACCTTTCAAATTGGGTCCTTTGTTATTTGCCGGTGATGCCTTACTTCTACAAAATTTTGCAATATGTCCAATCTTGTTACAAGCATAACAAGTCACATTGTTTTTCTGAATAGCTTTTCTATATCCTATGCCGGTATGTGTTCTGCATTGATTAGATAAGTGTCCAAATCTTCCACAAACATAACATCTTACATTCATTCTGCAATTTTCTGAGTTATGACCAACTTTATTGCATTTAGAACATTGACCGGTGGGTGCATTTGTGTTTTGATAGTTTCTAGATCTATACTAATTTTCTCTATGACCATACTTGTTACAGTTAAAGCATTTTTCATTAAATTTGTAGACATTAGGTTGTCTTATCGGTTTACTATGATCATGATTGTTTGTAGTACCGGAGCTTTCACCAACTTCAAAGCCAAGGCCATTTGTATCTCCATTAGGTTTTGGATTTTTCAACATGTCATCAAGTTCCTCTGATATTTTCTTGAATTTCTCCTTGTGTTGATTTGCAGTAGCCAACTCATTTTCTAAGAAATCTTTATGTCTCATGAGTTCAGTTTTTTCATGCTCCAAGTGAATTATATCTGTCTCAACATATCATTTTCATGACCGAGTCTTAGATTTTCATTTCCAGCATCATTGATTCTTCTAGCTAAGTCATCTTCATTCTTCTTTCAGTCTTCAATGTCTTTGCAAAACCTCATAGTTATATCTTGCATTTCATTCTTCATTGTATTGTTTTCTTGTCTCAGTTTGTTCACAAGGTCATTAAGAGTTTCTTTTTCATCATCATGACTCTGCATCTTCTCAAAAAGTTATCTTCTTTTGTTCCTAGCAATAGTGAGATTTCCTTGAAGTCCCTGAATGATTTCCTGTGCACCCTTCAGATCATCTTCAAGTTTCATATTCTTCAACTTTTCTGTATCATAGTCTGAAAGAGTTGTTTCCAATTGCTTTCTCAAATTTTCCATCTTTGTCAGTGTCAGAATCTTCCTCAAGCTATTAGGCTTTTGAAAATAGAGGACCGGGCTCTGATACCAATTGTTAGGATTTCCAAAGATACTGAGAGGAGGGGGGGGGGGGGGGGGGTGAATTAGTAGCTAACTGGTTAATGGATTTTTTGAACTTATTAAATGAATTGCATTTCAAAATAGTGTATCGGTAAACTAGAAATAATGCAGTAAATAAGATTAATAAACACAACATAGAAAGCATACCATAACACAATATTTTTAATGAGGAAACCCTGTGTGGGAAAAACCTCGGTGGGATTTGTGACCCACAATATTTGCTCACTGGCCAATAAGTGAATATTACATATACAATAGGGGCCTGCACATGCAGGAAGGCCAACTGCCTAAAGCTCACTACTTAAATACAAAAAGGAAAGTCTCACTGACTTACAAAAGTGGATTATATAAATCCAATGTCATGTACTGCTTCGGATCAACATCTGCTATGCTAGGTTCAGTACCGGTTTAAGCTCTTGCAATAATCATAAACCTTATTCCACAATCTACCTTAATATTCACACATATTATCCATCTCGCATATTATTATACTTACTAATGTTCTATAAGATCTCATACTTATATATGAGCCTTATTACAATTCACCTTGTTGGCTTACAAAAAGATTTTACAAATAAATACAAAATACAATAAACAAAATCTTGTCAGCCAGGGTGCCGGTGTCTTCTGGTGCCTTAGGATTGTAAGGTTGCCATCAATGATAATACCTTCAATCACCTACAATTTCTCATTGGCGTGTGCATTTGCCAACATATGCAACACAAACTCCTTAGACAACAAGTAATGTCTCCACTTCTTCAAAGCTTGAACTATGGCATAGGATTCCTGATCATAAACTAAATATCTCCTCTGGGCATCATTCAACTTCTGACTAAAATAAGATACTACTCTCCCTTCTTGACTCAAGGATGCTCCAAATATTGTTCCACTTTCATCATAATCAGCTTGAAATACCTTGTTGAAATTTGGTAAAGCTAACACAGGTTGATCAGTCACTTTTCGCTTCAATAGCTCAAAATTTTTGTTTGTTCCAGTGGTCCACTTAAATTCCTTATTAATCGCTCTCATTGTCTCAGTCATAGGACTACAAACAGAACTAAAATTTCTGATAAACTTCTGGTAGAAACTAGCCAATCCATGAAATGATCTTACCTCTCCAATGCTTTCCGGTGTAGGCCATTCAACAATTTCTTTCACCTTCTCAAGGTCCATCTTTAGTCCATCAACAAATATCACAAATCCCAAATAGACTAACTCTTCCTTCATGAAAGTGCACTTCTTTAGGTTTATCAACAACTTCTCTTCTCTCAACCTCTGTAGAACTTGTTTCAAATACAACAAATATTGCTCTTTTGTCTTACTAAAAATCAAAATGTCAAATAAACAATAACAAATTGACCCAAGAATTTCTTCAATGCCTCGCTCATTAATCTCATGAAAGTACTCGGTGCATTAGTTAAACCAAAAGGCATCACCAACCATTCATACAGTCCTTCATTTGTCTTTAATGTTGTCTCCCACTCATCCCCTTCTCTGATCTTGATCTGATGATATCCACACTTCAAATCTATCTTTGTAAAGTATTTGGCTCCACTCAAATAGTCCATTATATCAGCCATCCTAGGCAAAGGAAATTGGTATTTAACTGTGATCTTGTTTATTGCTCTGGAATCAGTACACATCCTCCATTCTCCATTCTTCTTCAGTGCTAATACTGCTGGTACAACACAGGGGCTTAGACTTTCTCTGATCAAACATTTCTTCAGAAACTCCTGCACTTATCTATTCAACTCTCCATTCTCTACTGGTGTCATTCGGTGTACAACTTTGTTAGGCAAACTAGCTTCGGGAATCAGATCCATACAATGACTGATACTTCTTACCAGTGGTAATCTATCAGGCACATTATCTAAAATGATGTCTTCATAATCTGTTGGCAACTTCTTTATCTCTTCCAATTGTTCTTCTTTAGGTTCCAGGTTCTCAATCTTTTTAGGAACTAAGGCAAAACATACATTCTCATGTCTCATTCCATCTAGGAATTTCCTTCCATCCACCAAACAGATCCTAGCATTCATACAAACTTCACTCTTCAAAGGCTCCTCCAAGGGTAAGAAGATTTGCTTCATCCCATTTGCCATAATAGTGTATATGTTCTTCCTCCCATCATGTATTTCCTATCTATCAAAACTGCCAAGGTCTACCCAACAAAAGGTGAAAAATATCCATCGACATAATATCACAAAAGACTTCATCATGATAATTTCCAATTTTTAATTTTACCAAACATTGCTCACTTACTAACAACTTATGTTCATCCTGAATCCATGCTATCTGATAAGGCTTAGGGTGTTTCAATCTTTCCAAGTTTAACTTATTCACCATTTCTTCTAAAACAAAGTTATCTAAACTACCACTATCAATAACTTTACAACACTTATCGAATACCTTACTTTTGGTCTTGAACAAATTCCTCCTCTGCAAGGGCTCCTCATCTTCTCTGGTATGACACAAAACTCTCCTCATCATCAACAATTCTCCATCTTCTGGTTTGTTAGCTGATCTGGTGGGGCTTTCTTCCACCAAGGTTCTTCTCCCAGTATTCTTAGTCTTCTTACACTCTAAAGAATGATGTCCTTCTCCTCCACACTTAAAGAAAGTTCCTCTAAACACTCTCTTATCTTGTCTTTTGTCATCTTTTCCAAAATTCTCATTCTGATAACCATCAGGTTCTATTCTCTAGTAGAAATTTTGGTCATCCTTCCGATATGAATTACCATCTTTGCTTACTTCCTTGTGCTTGTTCTAATCTATACAGGTACCTCTTCCTCCTTAAAATATTCCTCTATTAAACCTTCCACCTCTACCTCTCTGTCTCTGCTCATGTCTTTTTTTCAACTTCTCTTCCGCTTTTAGGGCATACTGGTAAGCTTCTTCAACACTCTGCAACTTGATCAAACTGAGTTCATCTTGTATAGACATCCACAATCCATTCAGGTATCTGGCGACTTGTTCAACTTCATCATCAACATGTCCTGATCTGATATTCAACTTGTAGAATGCTTCGCTATACTCCACACTAGATTCCTTCTGCTTCAAATTCTGCAACTTCCGGAATAGATTCACTTGATAATCAACTGGAATAAACTTTGATTTTAACTTCGTAACCATCCGATCCCATGTTTTGATCTTCTCTTTACCTCTTCTCTCTCTATCAACTTGAAAATGTTCCCACCAAAGAGATGCACAATATTTCAACCGGGTACAAGCATACTTCACCTTCTTTTCCTCTATGGTGTTCTCAAAATTAAAATATTTTTCCATCTCCAAGATCCAATCCATCAATTCATCTGAGTCCAATTTCCCACCATATTTCGGTGGGGTAAAATGTGGTTTAGTATTTGCCCTGCTCAAAACCCTCAAAAACCTCACTTCATCCAGATCGATCGCCGATGGGTTTACTTATTCTGTTGGGGCTTCTTCTCCTTCATCTTCACTTATATCTTCAATATGTCAGCCTCTTCTTTGTCTTGTCTAAACAACTTCCAATCGAGACGCAATTCCTCGCAACGTTTCCATCACACACTAATACATTTGGACTAGATTTTCGACTGAGGTTTCCGACGGAGAAGGTATATTGTGGCCAAATTTGATTTTTTTTTGAAAAAATGCCCGCATTCATCGTAATTCCGACGGAAATTACCCATTTGGTTTCAACGAAGAAGGCATTAGCAAT
Organism: Cryptomeria japonica; assembly: GCF_030272615.1. Classification (NCBI taxonomy): domain Eukaryota; kingdom Viridiplantae; phylum Streptophyta; class Pinopsida; order Cupressales; family Cupressaceae; genus Cryptomeria; species Cryptomeria japonica. The sequence goes on along the minus strand of NC_081406.1, from coordinate 291,245,489 downwards.
GAGAATTTTCTTTTTTTCAAAAAAGTGCTCGAGTTCGTCGTAATTTTGACGATAGCGGCCATTACAAAATAAAAAAAGAGGCAGGGAATTCGTTTGTGAATTGCAATCCCACGTAGGCGTCCGTGGCAACTTCAACCCCTAAGAACATCAAACCCGCATCGAAGGCAATCCAACATAGGAGGTAGATTCAAATTGCCCTAGTTTTTAATTTTATGTTGCAAAAAATATACATGTGGTGGTTAATTGTCCTAGTTTAATCTCGTAAAACCATAGAACTGTGATTGAGGAGTGAGCGTTCAATTTTGTATCAGCAATCCCTTCCTCCCGTATACGCGCGTGTTGATTGTTCACATGAGATCACATCTCTTTGCAGCATCATATCAAACAATTCATGAGCCTTGTCCATGTTTCCACATTTTGCATTCATGTCAAGCAGGGCATTTGCAAGTACAACACCTAACAAAATTCCTCTATCCGTTATGCTTTGATGGATGTCCATACCCTGTTCCAAAGCTCCCATTTTTGCATAGGCAGGGAGGATGCTGGCAAAGGTTGTGGAATTTGGCTTTATGCCTTCCAATTTCATTTGCTTGAAAGTGTCTAAAGCCTTTTCAACAAATCCATTTTGTGCATATCCAACAATCGTTGCAGTCCACGAGACAACATTTATTTCAGGCATTCTATCAAACAGTTCACATGCCTTGTCTATGCTTCCACATTTTGCATACATGTCTACCAAGACAGTTACAACTACAACATCTGACAAAATTTCTCTATCCTTTATGCTTCAATGAATGTCCATACCCTGTTCCAAATCTCTCATTTTGGCACAGGCAAGGAGGATAGTAGCAATGGTCATGGAATTTGGCTTTACACTTGCCGATTGCATTTTCTTGAAAGTTTCTAAAGCCTTCTCAACAAATCCATTTTGTGCAGTTGCAACTACATCTGACAAAATTCCTCTATCTTTTATGCTTTGATGGATGTCCATACCCTATTCCAAAGCTCCCATTTTGGCACAGGCTGGGAGTAGGCTGGCAAACGTAACTAAAGAAATGCAATGATCAGCTCCAAAGACATCAAACCACTACTAACAAAACTGAGAGTCTAAAATATGATAGGGAATAGTGTGAGCTGTCCTGAAATAAAATATTTTATTTTCAATTTCAACTAAAACATAATTACTCAGCCATTTAATGTTATTAATAAGTGTTTAATTTATGAAAGAGATAAATGGTTGGCCACAAGTACATGAGTTACTAAATGCACACAAATAAGTGAATTTGATATTCAAAACTATCTACAATGAATTCAATTCTTGTCCATTAGTCATTTATGTTTGCAATAAGCATCTTTCTTTGTTTTTCTTAATCTTTATTCATAGTTATGTGCATATTTCACATTGTATAGTTAGGATATCAATTGCTATGGCTGAACACTAGCATGATGTTTGTGTTGTGGTATAGATGCATGGAAATATAATTATGGGATTGTTATATTATAGAGATCATAAATCTAGATATCGCATATTAGTTATAGCTCTTCTTGGATTGAGTCTAAAGTTGACATACAGTCATAAAGCCATTATTAGCAAATCTATCCATTTCTAGTAAAGACAATTGAGAAAGTCATTTTGATATTGAGAGTTTCTTATCTGTTTACCTATTGATCATTATTAAGCCATAATATTTAGGTCTATTTATCTCTCTTGCAAAACCTCTGTAAGTGTCCTAGATTGTCCCTACTACTCACTCTTCAATTCGGAAAAATGGAGTTCTAAAGATTTGTTGCACAAGATGGTGTTGAACGTATCAACAAGGCTAGCATGGAAGGCATGTTCAAGCTTCCACTTGTACAACTTACAACAAATGATTTGTTGATAGAAGAAATTCTTGAAATAGGGATACAATCGAAAGACAAGTAAGTACATACAAACCTCCTCAGTTGAAAGTAAAATCTGTGTATAAAAAGAGTACATTGAATCCCAATCCATAAACACAATAGAGATACCGATGGAGACTTAATTAGATGTAGCATGTCGCACCAAAGTTGTTAGAGTATGCTAAGCTACTACATAATGTTTCGTAAAGCTACATTAGTATTTTACCCAGATCATTATCTACCAAAACTAACTATAGTAATCCTTTTGAGGATTAATTTCATGGTGCTAGATCTTCATTTAGTTCCACTTCTTGTTGGAGATAAGAACAGTTATTTCTTGAGGTAGATGAATATCCCATCAACAAAGGACAAGACCCTTCTAGAATATAACAAATTCTACTCCAACAAAAGATCACAGGGGTTTCACTAGAGATATTGAATAAGAGATAGACTTGTACTGTTGCATTAAAAGCATTGGCATGTTCTTCATTTATTGATGTAAACTCTCTATGATGCCACCACAACCAACAAAGGTGTAAAAAGTTGTTTGCAATGCATGGATTTTTAGGATTGTCCTTTGAGAAAATAGAATTAAAGTATGGAAGCAGGATCTGCCAGCTCCTGAGGGAAAGACCATGTCAGACAATAATTTCTATTTTCTTGCCTATGAAGAAAGACCATGTCAGACAATATCAACGAACAACAAAATAAGGAGAAAATTGCTAGATTGTGGTCCAACTTGAAAATAAAAGGTGATGGGAAATGTTATTGTCCGTGCAAAATTTGTAAGGGGTTAAAGGCTAGAAGACTTCTAATCAAAACAATGAAGAAACATTGTAGGCTGCATGGTCACTTTGAAGGTGGACATGATTATCATCCATTGGTAAGTTTTTCATTATATCGTTTTGACAATTTATATACATAATAAATCACGTGATGATGAGATCATGAACACGGTTTATTTATGTATATCAATTTTATATAGGTTGAGCACCCTAGAGCACATGGTATGGATCAACACAACCCTGAGAATATGGTTTTCGAAGTGGACGAATATGGAGGTGTGAATATTGAAGCTGAAGATAATGATCCCATGGAAGATGACGATCATGAGCTAGAAAACACAATTGAAGATGATGGTACAAATACATTGATCCATGACTCATTTAGTACTTGCGCAGCTGATCATGATGATGAAGATGACCTTGATGTTTTTCATGATGTCCCTCTACTTGAGAAGGCATCTGAGGCCCTTTATGAAGGCTCACAGGCAACTCTTCTCTCTGTTGTATTGTTGTTGGTGAACTTGAAGGTTATGAATGGTTTATCCAACATAACAATGTCACGTATGTTAAGGCATGTCATATATGTCATAATAAACTATGAATCATGCTGTACCATTAATGTTCTTTATTATAACAAATTATATTTTGTTGTTGTAGATTGATAGGTGAGTTTTTGTTACCACCATCAAATATTCTACCTCGCTTATACTGAGAATTATCTGCCGTTATGAAAGATATTGGAATGGAGTATCGAGCAATAGATGCTTGTCCCAATGATCATATTATATATCACAAACAACATGAATTTTGAACTGAATGCCCTGCATGTCATATCAGTAGATATCAAATAGATCAAATAACAAAAAGGGTTCCTCGCAAGGTTCTTCGCTATATTCCCATTATTCCACGTATGCAACAATTATTCAAGTGCACTAGCTTGGCACAATTTATGGATTACCATGCACACAATAGAAGTCGAGATGACATTATTCAAATGCCTACGGATGGTTCAACATTTATGGACATAGAGGAAAAGTGGCCACACTTTAAAGAAGAACCTCGTAATCTCAAGCTTTCATTGGCAGCAAATGATGTCAATCCATTTGGAGAGATGAGATCTATTTACTTAGTGTGGCCTATTTTTGTTATCAACAATAACATTCCTCCATGGATGTCAATAAAGAGGTAGCACATAATGTTGGCAATGATTGTTCCAGGTATTTTATCATTTAAATATAGTCATGTAAATTTAATTATAAATATTGTAGTAAAATGGTCATAATAATTATGTAATGTTTTTGTTCATTTGATTAGGTAAGTACCAAGTTAAAGATATGAATGTATATATCAAGCCTCTTATCGATGAGTTGTTGGAGTTATGGAATGGTGTCACTAAGTATGACGTCTCTAGACCAGTAGGACAAAGACAATTTCAATTCCATGCGATGCTTCTATGGACAATACACGATGCCCCGGGGCTAACACATTTTTTGTGGTATGTTATAGTGTTTAAGTTGTGCATGAACATTATAATTAAAAAAATTATCATATTTAATCCAATTATACATTATCTTGTAGGTCTTCATACTGTTGGTAGATTCCTCTTTTGCTCTATCTTCTGTCATGTGTTTATTTCCCTTCAAGCGTTCTTTCTTGAATTCTAATGCCATTTCATAGTGGATTCATTTTTTGCAGGAGGAGATGCACATGAGGATGTGCCACAAGCGACTACTGCTGATAACATAGCATCGTTTCCTGGATCTTCTCATATTTCTAGTACCGGAACATTGCAGGCCACATTCATGGTGAGCGACGAAGAAATGCTTCCCTTAAAGATACAAAAGGTTCCAGGTACTTTAAAATTATTACTATATACTCTAATTGTAATTTACTTTATGATCACTCGTTTTGGACTAATATTGATCCCATGAAATTTTTTGCAGGCAATGATATTTTCTATAAACATCTTAGTGACATTGTATTGCAGATATTTGGGCCCACCATATGTAAAAGGTGGTACATCATATGTGAACTAACCCTTATCCACTTTTGATTTCATATCATTGCTAGAATAATTTTCCTTTGATCCATTTCTTGAAGTGTAATAAATGTAGCTTCAGTTCATTTCTGAATCTAACAGGTTTGTTTTTGCTTTAAAAGGTAGAATGACCAAGAAAAAAGGTTAAAAGATGAATTGACAAACCAAATGGTTGAGTGGTTTGGAAATGACACCTTTGACAAAACCAAGCTCCTTGAAAAAGCTGGCACATATCTAAAGTATGTGAGGGACCAATACAGGACCCATTTGGAGAGGAACCTAAAGGACGAGCATCCCCCCATGATTCCAGAGAGGGAGTGGAAGGACCTGATTTTGGATGCCAAGGAGAGAATTGAAAGGAAAAAAGGAAATACATCAGTAGACGCCAGAAGAAGGTATGAGATACTATTAAGAATGTAATTATGTACTAATTAATTACTCTTTATATTTATATAATCTAACATATTTCAAACTTTTTATAGACTGAGTGACATGTCAAAGGCAACCAAGGCAAGGCAAGAAAAGCACGGTCAACACAAACTCGGCTCTGGTGGCTACATGAAACTTGCTGCATGAATTGTAAGTATCTCATGTAAACTCCCATATTGTTTCAAAATATTAATAAATTGCAAACGTTTTTTTTTTATCAAACAATGCAAGCAAAATTCACGGTACCAAGCAAAAATGCAGGGCTCTGAATTCAATAGAGCGCCCACAGAAGATGACAAGAGAATTGCCTACCAGCAAGGCTATTCAGGCGTGGTTGATCGGCTATGAAAATTGAGTGGGCATACACAACATTCGAGTGCATCCGTCACACAGGTAAATATGGTAAATGGAAGTTGTTTCAAATTGAATACTTTACCAATAATCTAATTGATGTTGAGTTCCAACATAAAGTGACTATATTTGTTTTAAATAAGCAAGCAATGATAACAATGTGCATGTCATTGGAATGCAGCCTGCTAATTGTGAAACACCACCTGCACATGAAGGTTCAGATGTACATCCCAGTAGTGGAGGTACTCATTTGCTATTCAAATTTATTTATTTAGCTATTAATACAATTAAACATCTTAATTTGTAATTAGAGTAGTAATTAATGCAACCTTTCTTGTTAATATTTTAGAGCATGTAGTCGGTGGTGAGCAAGTGGAGCATGATTTGGGTACACAACCTCAAAAATGTGATGTTCCCCACTCAAGTGAAGAGGACCGTGGTGTTCAACATGTTGAGGTTGACGCTACACAAAATGATGCGGCCCCATCAGGTAAAGAGCACAACAATTATGTTCTCTAAATTAATGAAATACTTGTAACAATAATAATTTTTTTTTTTGAATTTAACCCATTTCTTTGTTATTGCAGAGGACCCCCCTTCGCTTCAGTGTCCTCGTCCTCAGTATAGGACTAGGCATACATTGAGATCACGAGCAATTGGCGAAACATCTGCAGAGGGGGGAAATGATGAAGACACCGATGATCCACTTAGTCTTTTCATAGCTTCAAAGAAAAAACAAAGAAAGAAATGATTGTAATCTAACTTATTTGATAATAATTGATTTTTATGTGTTACTGAATGTAATTATGTGCTAATTAATGGTTATGGATTATATGTGTTAATTAATATTGATGAATGTTGCGTGTTAATTAATGTTAATCAATGTTATGTGTTAATGAATGTTGTGTGATATTAATGAATGAATGCTATATTTTATTAATGGTAGAAAGAATTAATGAATGAATGTTATAAGATGTTAACGGGGAATTTAGAGTGATGTTAGGGGGGTGGGAGGGGCCAAATGAGCTTCCACCTTCACGTGGTTGGCCCTGTTAAGTAGAGAATATTAAACTATTCTCAAAACCAAGTGAAGCTCAACAAGGTAACACACTTTTCAATAATTCATTATGTTGCACAGTTAATCTTATTGAATAATGTATATTGAATCTTAATTGTAGGGTCCAACAGAGCCAACACAAACAACAACACCACGAGTTGCTGGTATAATGAACTCCCACACTGTCTTGTCTTTACACGAACAATATGAGTTGCTTCTAGTGTTGATATCCAAGGTGGGACTGCAAAAGTTATGAATATGCCTCATCCTTGTAAATTTTTTTATTACAACTCCTAATTCTTGAGACTAAACTTTTTGTTCTTGATGTTTTTCACTAGTTGTCATAACCTCTGACTTTGATGCTTGTGCCTTAATAGAACTAGATGTTTCTTGTATGTATACTTGGTCAAGGACTCCATTATGATGCTATAGGGCTACAAAATAAGATTATTTATTTTATTGAGTTGCACATTTGACATGAGTTCCCCTATGACTGCCATGCACATTTATGTATATACACTATTTCTAGTCTATATATTGATATTAATTTTGAGAAAATATTACAAAACTCAGAGTAAACATCCATAAGACTAGAAAAAAGCTCAGATAAATTTTTGCAGTGTTTTCTTACAATTACTTGCGATCATTTTTTTAGGAGTCCTGGTATCTATTTATAATAGCATGGATGCATACAAGCTTTGGACCCTTCAAAAGAAAGTTTGTTACAAACAACCGGTTGTTTTCAAGAAGCGGTTATAAGTCTTTTTCAGCATCTGCGGCTTCCTCTACTTGTTGTTCTGTTGCAACCTCCTGTAACTACTCCCGAGCATCTTCTTTCTGTCCCATATACTTATCTTTCCACTCTTGATACACATCATCACTAGGCCAAGTAAAACTAGCAATCTTCTGTTTCATATCTTCTAGCCGCTTCCAAGTGACTTGTACATGCCCAATCTCTGTTTCTTTGAAACCATAATGAGATTTCACTTTTTCAATTTCATCAATTGTTTGGACAAATAAGGATGTGTCATTAGTACTAATAATCTGATTGATCCTTAGGGACAAATTGTGGTTCACCTCCTTTAACCAAGTCTTCTCTTCCTTTAGCTGGACAGGACCAATGAAACCTCTTGGAAACATTTCAAATTTATGATTTGAATATTCTTTCCTATAAAGTTGGGCTTTTCTTTTTATACCCGCTCCTTCCACTAAAATAATATTCATCTATTTTATAAACTCACATGTGGACCTTAGATTGTCATTCTCTTCTGCATCCACATGGGAAGAACACATGATCTCTAACTCTTTACCTCTAGGCACCCACTTATTCAAGATTGGTTCCAAAGTGGCTTCTTCTTCTCTCAATTTGATCAAAATATCAAGAATCCTCTTCATATTTATGTATACATTGGAGGTTTTGACTGAGTTAGCAAACTTCAAGATGGTGGCTTTCACCTTCTCCTCATATTTGTTTGCATACAATGTTTGAGCTTGTTTCAATTTTTCCAACTCATGTTGGACATTTTTAGGTAATTGGGAACTAGAAGGAATAGGAGAAGGGGGATATTCAATGATGGGACTAGTAGGAGGGGGTCTTGCTAGAGAGGAGGCTATCATGAGTGTAGCAGATTCACCGGGATGATATTGACCTACCAGTTGACTCTGGAGTCTAGCAATTATGCTGTCTTTGTTGGCTATTCCTTCTTTAGCATCATTGTAAGCTTTTAAAATAGTCTCCAACTTCAATTGGAGATTAGCCTTTTCTTGTGCCTCTTTCTCTGCCACCGTAACACTGAATTTTGCAGTCTCTAGGACTGTGCTTGCAGCTTCCACTACCCCTGTGTCTTGGACTCTTTTAACTATCATGCCTCCTAAGAGGCTAGAATCTAATGCATCCTTCCTTCTTTTGTTTTCATCCTTCTTTAAAGACCACATGACAAGAGCAACATTATCTTTGCTGAATGTCACTCCTTCCATAGGCTTTGTTTCTTTCCTCATTGCATCAAGCACTAAGGCATCAACTATATCCCATTCAGGGAGAATCAACACACCGGCCTTTGCTACCATTTCTCTTCCTTTCTCAGGGGTGATTGCTTTGAACTCCTCCATCATTTCTTTCTTAACCTCTTCTTCTACTTGAGTTGTATTTTTAAGAGGTTGTTCACTTTTCCTCTGTTCACATCTAGTCTTGAATTGATCAATATTTTGCTTCCATAGAAACTATATAAAAGCTCCTGATGTGACAAAATTACATTCAGCTAGGAATTATTCACTAGCTTGCTTAACAGTAAGGTCCATTTCTTGGCCCTTTAACTCACCATCAGTCAAATCCATTTCAGCATTAGGTGGCTCTTCGGGCATCCCCTCTTGGGTCTCCTCATAGGTATAGGCAATCTCACCGAGACTCCCTAACTGCAATAATTGTTCAACCACAGCTTGTTCATCTCCAATGTGGATAGGAGACTGAGATGGAGAATATTGAGGCTCATCAGTTTCAATTTCCTTTCCCACTCTCTGATTCTTAGGGGAATCCTGGATGTCAATGACATCTTCAATTTTCCTCTTCCCTTTTGAAGTGGAAGGCTCACCTGTCGCTGGCATTATCACAGTGTACTTTGACCTTTTGTGCATTACATAGTCACCACGTGGGATATCTCTAGCAAAGAAAGGCTTAGCCAATACCATCTTAGCCTTATTAGGCTCATTTTGCATTATGGCCTCCCTCTTTTCTTTTAAGGTCTGCATGAGATCTTCAAAATAAAGAATCAAGAATTTTATTTTCTCCTCAAATGGATTGAAGCTAGAAAGGGGGTCATAGCCAGTGTCAAATTGATGGATAAAATCAAGGGGCTTTCTTATATTCCACCCGCTTCTCCTTCCTCAGTTCTTGCTCATCTACGCTAAATTCATTTCTAATCAGATCTTCTAGGAACTAAAATTGATGTGGCCTACCTCTGCACACTGCTCTTTTTCTAAACATGCCATTGAAAAAACCCTTGGGGTCTGCACATCTTGACACTACAGTAGACAACCTATATGGCTTAAATAATTCTTCAAAAAATCTCCATCCACCCTTAGTGATCACAAAATGATGAGCCATGGTAATAGTTGGGAAAATAGTCCCTTTACCTCTATTGGTTAGCTCTGCTTCTTGTACTCCCCCAATTTGTCTCAGGACTTTTGCAATCCCTATCTTCAATGGGACTTGATAGGGTAGTAAAAACAGGGTGCCTCTAAATCCAAACACTCTAAAAATAGTAGACACAGGGTACAAATATATGTCTCCCCAATTGTGAACAATCTTGATATCCTCTGCAAACTCCTTTGGTCTGAGAAACTCCAAAAGAGCCTTAGGAATTCTAGGGTTTTCTCTACATAGAAGAATCCCAATATTAGATGCAAAGCATCTATCAAACTTTAAATAACTTGCATCTTCTCTATCCCAAGATAGAATAGTACTCCACAATTGTACTGACATCTCCTCTTTATCCTTGACCTTAATCAGGTCCATCTCCTTTCCAAAATAATCAGCCCCTTTGAACATAAACATATGCATTAACATGGAGTACCATCCAAATGGCCTATCCACCTTACCATTTTTGATTCCTACTAGCCCTTTATGAATTGCATCAGCAAGGTATGAGGCATAATCAAATTTTATTGCTAGGGAGGGGTTTATAATTTGTGCAATCATTAACATATAATGGGTTGGCATATTCTTTTTAGCATCCTCTCCAAAAATCTGGCATAATGCCTAATACATACCGTTAGCTCTTAGAGTGAATATGTTGAGAGAGAATGGTTCCATTGTGCTGGGGCCTACAACTGTTAACCCCCCTATCTTTACAAAGAATTCTTTCAATGGGCCACTTCTAAGATGATCCCTTTGTGTGTTGTAAACCTGGGCTAACGACTCAAAGTCAATAGGTTCTAACAAATTCGAGGACTCACTGAGTTTAAACACTTTCCTGAATTCATCTTTCCACAGAGTCATAGTTCTGTGCAATCAGGGCTAACAGATCTACATCCATAAAAACACCTGGGACCACAAGCTTTCCTACATCTTTCTCCCATATGCCATTCAAAGGAGCTGGGGAATTCCTCTGCCCAAAACTGACTTTGAAGAGTCCTAAGCCTGACAATCCTATTTCAGGGTCCCTTAACCAATTACCCTTATCAGAAAGGCCATCTCCAATTTTTAGACGAGGGTTCTTAGGTACTAGCTCTTTGGCCTTAGCCCCAGCATTGGTGGAGATGATTAATTGCTCTAAAAAATCATCACAGATATTTCGGTCCTGGTAATTCACTTTCCCTGCAAATTCTCTTCTGGGTGCCATTCTGGTCAAACAATTATACCACTAGAAGCTAGCACGCACCTCTAATGAAGTAATTCACATAGCAGTATTTGAGAACAAACCAAGAGTTATCAAGAAAAGCACAAGAAACCTGATTATTCGCCTGAAGAAAATCGCTCTACAACAATTCGCTCTACAACAAACTTCGATGAAACAATACTTAGCAATAAAGTTGATGCAGACTGAAAAGGGCATGTTGACATTTAAGTTTTTAGAAATTAACTCCGCATGCTTCGACTTTCTTTTCAGAATTAAATTCGCCAAATCGAATTCAAAACTGGCTCCAACGGGTCATAATTTCTCTAAGTCTTTCCTCTATTTCTCTCTTTCGCTACTTCACAGAACATAAAACCCATGCTCTTTTCTTTCATGAAACAACACTGGCCATTGGATCTCGAGAACTTACATTGCCTTTATCTCCGTTTAATCTCTTTGCTTTAGTGTCGGGCCCTACCTCCTTTTCGCCACTTTGCGGAGTTTAACAGTTGTGCACTTTTCCTTTGCGAGGTCGCGCCAAGCGTTAGATCAAACTCAAATCACCCGGCCTTTAACTCCAACCAAGACCATCAATCCTTTTAACTAACTGCGCCTCATCTTGATGGCTAACGGTTTTCACCATTTCGCTAAGGTTAAGCTGCAGGCATGTTTGTGTCACGAAACAACGAGAAGCGTTGGATCAATCTTGAGATGAATGCCTTTTAAGTGGGCCCTTTATCCAGGAATTACTTATCCCACTTGTTATCCGGTTAATAAACGCCACATGGTAGTTAGCCATTAGCCCTGGAAACTCCTTTTGGCTCCACCCTTAATCCGCCATGTGTTCCCTTTTACTATTCCCACATAACTATTAGTTACACCTAGGCGGGCCCTCAACCACTTTTTTAAACCACGTGTCACGTCACTCCTCCGTGTGATATTCCACCTATCTTTCATGACTTCTCGAACATTATTCTTCATTTGGCTTGCAGCCACGAAACCATGAGAACCATTAGATCAAAACAGACCAGATCTGCTTTTAACTTCATACCATGCCTGTCCCTTGGGCCCATCGGCCTTTCTGCTACTTCACAATGACTAACTTGCTAGCATCTTATCTTCGCAAATTCACGTGAGCTATTAGATCTCAAGAACTTGCTCGTTGTTTACTCTTTTTATGACAACCTTACCCGGACCCACTGCATACCGCCAACTGAGTGCCTTGTCACCGCCATGTCATCGCTAACTGGGGTTACCACATTTACTACCACTCTTAGCGGGACCCTCCACCTTTTCACTATTTCACTGAAGGTATAGCTCGTGCATCTCTCGACCATGAAACAACGAGAAGCCATTGATATTTTTCCAACCTGATCATTCTTTAACCAAAGAAGACCGCTTATCTCTGGGACCCGCCAAACCCTTTCGCCACTTCGTGAAGGTTAAAACACGTTTAGCTTGATCTCACAAAACCACGCTATCTGTCCGATCAGATGAAACTTGATCGATGTTTAGTTTTGGTCCAAACCTATATGCCGGGTCCACCTTCACCTTTTGCTACTTTTGCGGAAACTAAGTTTTGAGCACTTTTTGGTCGCGAATCAACACGGGCCGTCAGATCAACAGAAAACCGCACGATACTTATAAGGCCCGACGGACATTAGAAAAGGAAGATTAAAAGCGAAAAAGAATGAAATATTTAAAGGGACCGCTAGGTAAATGACAAGGGGAGAACACTTTTATGATAAATGGACCCATCGCCTAAGTGAATAGAGTAACGCCAAATTAGAAACCAAAAGGGCTTTTCTCAGGTATTGAAGCGACTTAAAATCTAAACCCTGAACCCCTTAGGATTTAAAACAAATTGAAAGAACTTCCTTCCTTCGATGGCTCTTTTATATTTATTTTTTTTAAAAAAATGATCATCGTCTGAATTACGACGAATACCAAGCTTTCGACCGATGACTTCTTTGACCGTTGGCAGAGTCCATTGGATTGTCGAATTTCCGACGGGCATGACATCGTCGACCAATCCGATGCTAAGTTTTCGACGGTAGATTTTGTCGACACTCTGACGAAAATTCATCGAAAATCTGACAAACGGCCGTTGGAGATCAGCTCCGAATGTACTAGTGACATCAGTGTCTGCATTCCCATGTGCTCCACCATTCCTATTTCCTCTTCACGCCATCTTCATGCAAGTCCTTTGCAGCTACAGGTTGAATCCACAATCCGCCGCCCCTTAAAAAAATTCCCAGGACAACGCAATCTCCAAAACAAAATTTCTCTAATACCCCTTAGTGCAACCACCAATTAGGAGGGACCTCAAAGAGATCAGTTTGGACTAGGCAGAAAGAGTGAACACAACAGAAACGCAAGGATATGATGGAGACAATGCAGAACAGATTGAATTATACCATGAAAATCAATTACAATCAACCGGTAACAACCAGGTTACAGAAATTGGCTCACAGGCCTGCTAAAACATGCTCAAAATATAGGACAGGTCACAATCGAGACCTCAAATCTCAAGATCTATCTTCTATGTTCCATTTGACTTCCTAGACATTCTGATTCTCAATTACAATGATTTATACGATCCAAGGGGATCTAGTCGGCCCAAAAAGGGATCAAAACCCGAAGAACAAGACCTAACATGTAAAACCGACAAGGTCAACCTCCACCAAAGAAATTCCTCTGAAAAATCCAAAGGACAAAGTGAGAATCAAAGGGAAGGTCGGCCACATGCCAAGGAACATCAGAATCAACGATCAGGGCTCTGCAAGATACAGAAAGGATTCGATAGATCACCAATGCAAATAGGTCCAGGCAACCGGTAGCAATAACTTGCCAGGAAATGATCGAAATGCTCCACGGTTTGGGAATAAGGAAGATGATCAAGTCTTCAAGAAAAATCCAACTCTATAGGTTTTGGTGAGCCAAATCTGGGAAGCACAGAAAGAAATGCTAAAACTGCAAAACAAAAAAAGAAAAACAAAAAGAATTTTTTTTGGTTGATGCAAGATTGCCAAGAACTGAGGATGCTCTTCCATCACCTCATGACATAAGATACATAATTAGAATCACAATTACATAGAATAATCTCCAATAATCCATCCACACGGAGAGAAGATAAGAATCCACATCCACACACGCTAGCTTCCAATGAAGAACATCCCAATGGAGGAAGGCATCAAACCACCTAACCATGTGGAACCAATAAGGAACCACCCCATGTGCAAGGAGATGACATAAGGTTCCAACTAACACTCTAGACCTAGGCTGACACCTAACAACCAAGGGAATCAACATGACATCCATGGGAGGTAAAAAAACCAAATAGCAATGAACCAAATCACATCACAAGGATAATCATAAATCAATAAACTCCCAGAGGCATAATCATCAAAGGGAATAAGGATAATGGACACATGTAGGGAAGAGTGTCATCACATGCTAGCCTCATGTGGAATCTACCTCAACGTTGGAGCCAAAAAAGGGAGATCAGTTTACCGCTCCAACATTCTTCACAACCATAGATCCCAAAACCACCTCCCTGGGACCCACCATTGGGGCATACAACTCAAATTAATTATCTTGATTATGTGAATCCTATTTACCCAAACCCACTAATCAATTATTATGGTTATCACTTGAAATTTAAACATAAACTCTTCATGTTATTCCTTGATAGGTCTAGACTCTAAGCATCCTATCTAGGAACAGGACTTAGAAGCCCATTTCTCACGACCCCGGTCCTACACATGCAAGAGCCCACTCTCCCAACCATATACCATAACCTTAGGGAAACACAGATCAAAATATCATTACAATAACATCATGAAGGCCCATAAATGACATAGGCACAATCACAATATCTCTGACACAAATTGAAGTACAATATGAAGCATACATTCAAAATGCAAGCACGAGGCTTCACCAAAGCAACATATCAATGATCCAAAACATAGACATGAGTTCAAAATCTAATCCAAAATAATTTCCAATCCTCAACAATGAGGCAACAGCATCCCACTGGAGCTCACATAAACATTCCTCAACAACGAGGCATTCTTCCTCCCACTGGAGTAAATCAACATAAGAACAATATCCTCAACGATAAGGCACAAATCCTCTCACCAGAGCATAAAAACAACATGAATAGATCAAGATGACATCATAAACACCTTTGAGGAACTCAATACAATTACAAAATTCCTTTGGTACAAGCCAAAATCCAAGAATGCATCACAGACTAACAAAATGATCAAAGACCCATATATAGAGCAGTTTAGCACATCCACCAATCAAAATAACACATTTGCAGAACATAGTAGTGCATTCATATAACATACTTGGGCATATAATGATCATAATGGCACATTGTCCTAACATAACAACAAATTTTCCTTTCAGAGTGGTGCATATACTAGATTAAACAACGCATACAATATATATTTTAGCACATACAACCAATCTTGTAGCGCATATACGACATGGACTAAGAACTCATAAAAATGGAGATAAAGACTCACAATTGGTTTAGAAGATTCATTAAGGCATAAATTATGACTCAAAACTTATTCAGGAGAGACACAATAACTAATATATTGCAAGGAATAAGTAAAAATCTCAATAATCAACCAAAGTAAGGACATAAGATTTATACCCAAATGCCACAAGAAATAACGACAACACCCAGCACAATAAATAAAAATCGTACAAATATTCTTAATACATATATTACAATATTAATAACCTTTCTTTAATTATGTTTCCCAATCTCTCATAGACAATCTTTTAGCATACACGAAGAAAACAACTCTTTTCAAAAATTAAAATGCAAGAATAGAAAAAGATCTCCAACCTGAAAGTAGAGTGATGGTAATGCAATCGTAGAAGAGTAAAAATCTAGACCAACAAGCTTTCCAAAGTCCAATCCAACCAAGCAATTTCAACTCCAAGCAATTCAAAAATCCAAAAGTTGCAGAAAAATATCCTGAAGCACACACCCGCAAATGCTCAAAAAACCAATAAATAAAATCTCATTCAAAAACTATAGAAGAATCGCAACCAATCAAAATATTCCAATAAATTATATTCTATACCAACCCCCTTCCAAAAATCAAGGTAAGAATATAAAATAATATTATTTACTTACCCTCAAATCTCAACTAAGAATTGTGAACTAGTTTGATGGGGGGACAATGGCATGCATGCGAGGGTGCTCAAGTGACCGAGCTAGGGTTTCGAAGCCCTAGCTTGTGAGCAGCTTGGTTGCAGGTGTGGCAAGGGAGGGTTGTGCAGGGCATCAAGGGAGTGTAGCAGTTGCGGGGGTAGTGTTAGGCTCGGCTGTGGGTGTTGGGGGGGGGGGGGGGTTGCGAGGGTGGGGCTTTGGCTGCATGGGGGTGAGGCTTAGGCTGCGCGGGGGCGAGGCTGTGGTTGCACGGGGGTAGGGCTTAGGTTGCGCGGGGGTGGGGCTCTGACTTGCTGCGGCCCGTGGTTTTCTCGTGGGCCTGGGGGTGATGATTGGCCCTTTCTTTTGGTGGTGTTTGAGTGGGGTGGTGCCTTGGGTGTCGAGCCTCCTTATGTGGCCCTTTTGGGGTGTGGGTTCTTGACCCTTGTGTTTTTTTTTTTTTTTTGGTGCTCCGATGTCGAGTTTTGGTGGTGAGGCCTCACAAGTTGTGGCAGCCATGGATTTCCGTGCTGCAGTGGGCTCAAAACCCCCACTTCAGAGTATGAAGACTTTTAACAATAATCTTTTCTCATCAAATTTTGGGCTTGGGAGCACTGGCATCTCTCGTATTATAAAGATTAATGGTTGTCTGGAGAGATGCAATGAGAAGCCAAAGTTGGTTATTCCTCATGAGATGATAGCTGAAGACATTGAATATTTTTCAAAACACTCCCTATACTACAAGTTTTTGGGAATGAGGGTGTCCTTGCAGTTTTTGGAAAACTAGGCGTAGAGGACTTGGGCACTGGAAGGGGAAATGGAGATTATGTTGTTGGCAATAACTATTTCAAGGTCACTTTCAATTGCATGGAGGATTGCAATAGGGTCTTTGAAGGTGGCTCGTATTTTTACAACCAAGTGGGTTTGTTCATCAAACCTTGGCATGCGAGGTTTAATCCTTCTGAGGAGCTCCCAAATAAGGTTCCAATGTGGGTTCAGTTACCACATTTTCCTATGGAATACTATCGGGAGGATGTGCTACGGATGCTTGCTGCTTTGCTTGGGAGGCTAGTGGGATCTTCAGTGCAAACCCTGGGGAGAAAGGTAATGACCTTTGCATGTATTTGTGTTCAAATTGATCTTAGTAAACCATTGCCAGATGTTATAGATATGTGCGCAGGCTCTTATTCTTGGGTTCAACCATTAGATTATGTGACTTTACCATTTTGATGTTGTCTGTGTCATGAGTATGGTCATTTACAGCATAAGTGCCCTAGATATAAACCGGTGGTGCGCCAATCTCAACAGTCGGACCCGAGCCTAGATAGGGCTAAGAAAGGGAAAGTTGCCATGTCGATCAAGGTTGAGGGTGCTGATGGTTTTGTCTTGGTTAAGATAAAGTACAGGAACCGAGGACAAAAGAGGCCCTTATAGAAGAGACGGGAGGAGGATTCCTTCAACAGATTTGAGGTCTTGGATGATCTTAGCCACCAGGAAGTAAATCTGGGGTTAACCCCTCTGGATCAAGGTGCATCAGGGGGGGCTTTGGAAAGAGTAATTGAGGACTCTACCCAGGCCCGGCTAGTGGTTGGAAGCCAACAGATGGAGATGGATCAGCCAGTAGGGGTTCAGTTGGGACTCACTCCTGGCTTTGAGGTGAATTTGGTTGAGGGGGAGGGTTCTCCAATAGCTTTGAAATTGGAACCGGCTGGGGTGAAAAGTAATAAGTCCTTCGCTCTCCTGGGTCTGCATCAGAAAGATATTAAGAAAAGTGCTTCAGAGAAGAGCTCAAAGGTTGGCAGAAAGAAGGATGTGGATAAGATAAAATTGATGGGGGAGAACTTGGTTGAGTTAGGGTTAGTAAAGAATTTGGATTCTTACCTTTCCAATCCCCCAAAATGATTGTGCATTCATGGAATGTGAGGGGCTTGAACAATGGCCCTAGACAAAAAGTTGTTTGGGATTTGATTAGGAATCATTCACCCGATGTCCTATTCTTGCAAGAAAATAAACTTTCAGTGGAGAGTATGATGGGTCTAGTGCCAAAGCTATGGGGGAGAGGTGAGTGTCAGTGTGTTGGGGCAGCTGGTTCCTCTGGAGGGGTGGCATGTCTTTGGAACCCTTTAATATTTCACCCTGTCTGGTGGGTTGCCTCCAGATCTTCTTTATCCGAGGTTATTTCTAGTCTTGAGACTGGGGAGTTCATCTTGTTTTCTAACATCTATGCCCCTACAGATTTTCAGGGTAAGCAAAACTTATGGACTCATATTTCTTGTATGCAAAGGCTGCCCCCTTTTCATCCCTGGATTATGGCAAAAGACTTCAATGCCATCCTTGAGTTGAGTGAAAAGAGGGGGGGTGTCATGCAGTTGGAACCTTCTTCTGTCCTTTTTCAGGATAGTATATCCTTGTTGCAGCTTGTTGACATTAAGCCTGGCAATGGTTTGTTCACCTGGAACAATAGGAGGATGGGAGAGTATTGGATTGTAGAGAGGTTGGATCATTTTCTGGTCTCTAGTTTTTGGATTGGTGGGGGATGGTCCACAAGTACTAAGATTCTTGTCTAGAGAGGGTCAGATCACTGGCCCATCAAGCTGGTTTCTTCTTCAGCTCGGGTAGCTCACTCTCCTTCTTTCAAATTCCAACTTATGTGGCTTCGGGATCCTACTTTGCAGGTTCTTTTAGCAGAGTGGTGGAGGAATGGGAAGCCACCCTTTGGCACTGCCATGTACTCTTTTGCCAAGCAGTTGCAATTTGTTAAGTTTCAGCTTAAACAGTGGAATCTTCAAGGTTTCGGGATTATTTTTCATGCTAAGAAAGCTGTTCAACTCATGTTGAATGGGATCAGCAGTGAAATTAGTGAGCATGGCCTGTCTGAGGAATTCCTTAGGGAGGAGGATAGGGCTATCAAGGTGGTTGAGGAATGGGAGCTTAGGGAAGAAATATACTGGCAGTAGAGAGCTCATATTGATTGGCTGAAGGAGGGGGACAAGAAAACTGCTTTCTTCTTCAACTCAGTGAAAGCAAGAAAACATGGAAATTCCATTCTTGCTTTGGTTAACAATAGAGGTGAGCAATGCTTATCCTTACAGGAGATCTCTAGGGAGTCATTACAGTTTTTTCAGGCCCTCTTCAGGGAGGACCCCCTGGGGGATTTGGTGGTGGAGAATCAGGCTCTTGCTTGCATTTCTTCTCTGGTCACGAGGGAGATGAATGAGAATCTTTTGTGTCCTATTTTGTTGGATGAGCTTGAGAAGATTGTCTTTCACATGAGGAAAGGAAAAGCTCCTGGACCGGATGGGTTCTCGGTAGAATTCTTTCAAGAGTTCTAGGATATTATCAAACTGGATTTATTGGATGTAGTCCAGGAGTCCCAGAGGAATAAGCAGATGCTTCGGGCATTGAATGCGACTTTCATTTCTCTAATCCCCAAGTGTGATGGGGTTGACCGGCTAGGCCAGTTCTGCCCTATCTCTCTCTACAATGTGATTTATAAGATCATCTCTAAGCTGATAGCTGATAGATTGAAGAAGTTCTTGGGGAATGTTATCTTTGAGAAGCAGAGTGGATTTGTGGAAGGTCACCAAATTTTGGATATTGTGGTCATTGCTATGGAGACCATTCATTCTATGGCTTCATCCAAGGAATAAACTATGTTTATCAAGCTAGATATGGCTAAGGCGTACGATAGAGTTCGGTGGTCCTCCCTTTAGAAGATCCTCAGGGCTTTTGGTTTTGCTGATGATTGGGCCTAGTGGGTTATGAGTTGTGTTACGTCTACTTCTTTCTTTGTGCCTATCAATGGAGACCATACTGAGTTGTTTGGTGCTTCTAGGGGTCTCCACCAGGGGGACCCTCTCTCACCTTATTTATTCATTCTTGTGGCCGAGGGTCTGGGGAGGCTGATTAAGCATTATGTGGGTTTGGGTATTATTCAAGGTTGGAGATGGGGTAATGACTTGCAGTCGCAGTCTCATTTGCAGTTTGTGGATGACATGACCCTTATGGGGTTGGCTCGGACCGGAGAAGCTACTAATCTGTGTAAGGTCTTGGATGTTTATCTTGCGGCCTCGGGCCAGTTGATCAATGAGGATAAATCTTCTATCCTCTTTTTCAACACTCTTGCAACTATTCAAAGGAGGATTGCTCTTATATTGAGATTCCAAGTTGGCTCTTTGCCCTTGATTTATTTGGGTATTCCTATTTCTCTTGGCAACCCTCCTAGGGAGTCTTGGCAGGGTATTTTGGATAAATTTTGCACAAAGGTTGAACACTAGACTCATAGATGGCTATCCTTTGCTGGGAGGGTTCAACTGATTTAGTTGGTGGTTCGGGCTCTTTCGATCTATCGACATGTGCTTCGTGTGGCCCCTAAGTGGTTCTTGAAGGGTTTGGATTCTCTGGCTAGGCAATTCTTATGGGCAGGCAATCTTTCCTCTTCCAAATGGAGTTTGGTCAATTGGGACCTGGTGTGTAGCCCGAAGCAGTCGAGGGGCTTGGTTTAAGGCAGTCTATTCTTTTTGGGGAAGTGTTGGCTGCTAAATTGTACTAGAGGTGGTGTGTGGAGCAGGATCAAGGATAGGCTAGGATTTTGGCCAACAAATATATGCAAAGGATCCCGATGGAGGAAATCCCTAGATATCTGCTTGAGGGAAAGGGCTCATCGATCTAGTATACTCTCAAGAGGGGAGCTTCTCTCATTAAGGCTGGACTTTTTTGGATTTGCAGAAGGGGGGAAGAGGTCCTTTTCTGGAACGATTCTTGGGATGGATATCCTCCCATCCTTGATCAGTTTCCTCACCTTGGGAATCTGTGCCAAAGGTTTTTGGAGGTGGGATGGTCAAGGTTGAGTGACTTTAAGGCTTTTTATAGGTGTGGTCGGGTGGATTTGGAGCAATGGAAGGCTCCTAATGAGTTGTCGGTTGCTGGGATGGAGGGAGAGTGTGCTGAGTTGCATGGCATTTGAGCGGTCGAAATCCTTCCTTCTTTAGATATACCTATCATTCCTTGTAGACACACCCTTCTTTGTCACTCGACAAAGATAAGCACTCCTCTTTTTTTGCTTCCCCCTAGGGTTTTGTACCCTTGTGTCTATTTTTTTGTTCTATATTCTTTGCTTGTTCCTCTCTTCTATGATTGAGAGTTGGACTTTTCTCTTTTTGAGTTTTGAAAGGAAAAACCCAAATACTTGATCTGATTTTCTTTGTTTCCTCTCCTCACTTGGGCATCGATGTTCATTGTTTCTACATTGTAAAACTTGAAACAAAGGATCCCTAATCCTCGATGAGTTGTTTCCTTCTTCCCTTGCTCGTGTCCTAGATAGATTTAAAACATGGCAAGATTGATCCCCAACCTTGCCTAACATCACTTTATTAGGCATTTACAATGGTAGGTGGGGAATAAATGGTGCCCTATCTACCAAAAGAAAGAAATGAAACAAATCAAGCATTGCACTACAACACCAAGATTTTTATGTGGAAAATCCAATGAGGGAAAAACTACGGTGAGAGCTATCTCACAATATAATATATAAGATTTTACAATATTTGTTTTAAGGCTCATTGCCTAGGGAGGCTCACTACTCCTTGATGGACTTGATGAGCAAGATATAAAGAAATATGGACTTGCTAAGGAGATACACAATTTGTTAGTAGGATACATGAAATATTGAATGATAAAAAATGTGAATTGAACTATTGTAAGAGAAGCATCTATCATATGTTGATGTTGCAGTCCCTTTTCTGCACAAGTTCATATTGAATGTACACACTTCATACTAAATCTATATACTTATTACTTGAATTATTTTACAAATGATTTTTTCTTCTATAATACCCTTGGCAACACCTCACAACATCAATTAGGCCAACATCAAAAAGACCTTTGTAATGTTCCCTTGCCACTGTACGACAAGATTGAGAGTGTGCGGGTGTGACCGTACGGTTGCCACTATACGACAAGATTGAGAGTGTGCAGGTGTGACCGTACGGTGAGGGTGAGGGTGTACGGTGGAGGTGACTGGTGAGGGTGCTATGTACGGCAAGGGTGTGGAATCGTATGGTGCAAATGAGAGTGTACGGTAGGGATGTAGGGAGATGATGTACAGTGGGGTGAGATGTACGGTGAGGTGAAAGGTGTATGGTGGAGGTATGGCGTACGATAGGGATGTGCAGTTGGGGGTGAGTTTGGTGAGATGTTTGATGGGGTGAGATGTACAGTGGGGGTGTGAGGTGTACAGGGGTATAACCGTATGGTGGGCTTCAGTGGATGTACGGTGAAGGGGTTGATCTAGGAAGCCCTTGTGCATGTATCAGATTAACAGATATGCAACTAGAGAAGTAAACAATGATGGGATTCAAGATTTGCCAGATCCGAAATGAGTACAAATAAACATAATAGGGTGAGGGGTGAATCTCACCGAAACTACAAATACCAAATAGGGAGGGTCTTTCACTTTTGAAATGGCGGAAAACCGAACTCCAACAGGAATTCACACAATAGAGAAAAATACCAAAATTCACATACCAATGACAAAGAATAACTCGGCCATATATATGGGCTCCGAGACACTTCCTGAAGGGTTACAAACGGGCTAATAAAACCAACAAAGACTTTCCTAATCTAATTAAATAAAAGGGCCTGAAAGATTTGTTATTAAATTTGGGGCCTTATAATAAAGTAATTAAATTTATTATTTAATTATATTGAGGACATCATAGTCCTCCCGGGCCAAAAATTGCTTGTCCTCAAGTAATTGCAGACTTGGATGCTCCAAAATTTTCTCGCCTTCCTAGGTGGCATCCTCGATGGGTAGATTCTTCCAGCGCACAAGGAATTCCTTGATTGTGCGTGATCTCAACCTCTTTTCTCTGACATCGATGACCTCTGCCGACTTCAGAATTAGTTTCCCTTCTTCGTTGATGGGTGGCAGATCCTTGGACATTGTGATGCACTTCCCAACGACCTTCTTCAGACATGACATGTGAAAAACATTGTGAATCTAATTCCCCTCAAGAAGCTCTAAATCGTAGGCAACTTCACCCACTCTCCGAACCACCCTGTAGGGTCCATAGAAACGTGGCTTCAGCTTCTCCTTACCACTTGTCTTCAAGGAGGATTGTCTATGTGGTTGAAGTCAGAGGTATACCAGATTGCCAACCTTAAAATTTCGCTCAATCCAGTGTCAGTCAACATACATCTTTTGCTGGTTATGAGCCCTCTGCAGGTTATCTTTGAGAGATGTCAGGATGTCTAAACTCTCCTGAAGCCAATCTTTGGCCCTTGGTGAAGGATTGTCTCCCAATGCCAAGTCAACAAATGAAGAAGGTTCATAACTGTATAGTGCTTTGAAAGGTGGCATGCCTATCGACATGTGATAAGTGGTTTTGTAACAATGTTCATCCAAATGTAACCAGCGAACCCAAGCCTTCTGTTGAGCTGAGACGTAGTTCTTGAGATAACCCTCCAGCTATTTGTTCACAATCTCGGTCTGTTTGTCTATCTGCGGATGGTAGCTCATGTTGGGCGACAACTCGATTCCTGCCAACCAAAATAACTCCATCCAGAAGGTACTTAGAAAATGACTATCCCTATCATTGACTATGTTTTGCGGTAGACCATGTAAGCGGAATACCTCACAGAAGAACAACTCGGCCACTTGAATTGCTTGATATCCTATGGGGATGGCAAAAAAATGTGCATACTTGGTCAAGTGGTCAACTATGACTAAAATGCAATCTTTTCCTTGCACTCTAGGGAACCCAGTAATGAAATCCATCGAGATGCAACCCCATTTCTGGTCGGGGATTGGCAGTAGTTGCAGTAGTCCGGACGGTAGGGTATGCTCAGATTTGTTCTGCTAATAGGTTGAGCATTCTCTCACATACTGGAGGACGTCGTTCTGAAGCCCCTTCTAGGAAAACCTTTCTTGGATCTGTCTGTAGGTTTTCAAGTATCCCGAGTGTCCAGCCAAGGGAGAGTCATGCATTTCCTTCAAAATATTTTCCTTCATCTTGGACTCGGGTACCAGATAAATTTTGTCCTTGTAGTAAATGATGTCATCAACCACCTTGTATCTGTCATCCTGCACTTGACCATCCATCAGTTCGCAGGAAAAAGTGTTCTTGGAGTATTCAACCAACAGGTGTTCCTTCCAGTCTGCCGAAATCTGGGATTAAGAACATATGGCAGGCCTTCTTGAAAGGGCATCAACTACCACGTTATTCTTACCCTTCACATATTCAATGTTGAAATGAAATGCTTGGACTTTTCTCACCCACTTTTGTTGTCATTCATTTAGATCCCTCTGCTCCAAGAAACATCGCAAGTTGTTGTGGTGTGGTCGCACAACAAACTTTGCCCCGACGAGGTACTGTTGAAACTTCGTCAGTGCGTGCATGATGGTGAGCATCTCCTTGTCGTAGATGGAGTACAACCACTCAACTCCTGAGAGCTTCTAACTCTAGAACGCAATGGGGTGATGGTCTTGCATCAACACTTCTCCAATACCTTCTCCCGAGACATCGCACTCTAGGATGAAAGGGCGAGCGAAGTTTGGTAGTGCTAGAACCAGACACGTACTCATAACTTCTTTTAATTTGTCAAAGATCTGTTGCGCCTACGCATTCCAATGAAAAGATCCTTTCTTTGTCAAATCTGTCAGTGGTGCCCCAAGTTGTGAAAATCCTTTCACAAACCTTCTATAATAATTGCACAAACCAAAAAATCCATGCAGCTTCGAGAGAGTCTTCGGTGGAGGCCAATCCAAAATTGCCTAAATCTTCTCTTGGTGAACTTGTACCCCCTGGGTGCTGATGACGCGACCCAAGTACAAGACCTCGGTCATTCCAAATTCACATTTGGACCTTTTGGCATACAATGATTGTGATTCCATAATCCCCAATACTTCATCCAAATACCCCACATGTTCCTCCCAGGTCTTGT
This sequence comes from Cryptomeria japonica, assembly GCF_030272615.1. Classification (NCBI taxonomy): domain Eukaryota; kingdom Viridiplantae; phylum Streptophyta; class Pinopsida; order Cupressales; family Cupressaceae; genus Cryptomeria; species Cryptomeria japonica. Next base: position 291,220,498 of record NC_081406.1, on the reverse strand, counting down.
TGTAGATGAGTATGTCATCAAAGAATACCAATAGGAACTTACACTGTTGCTTGTTGAAGATATGGTTCATGCAGGACTGAAAAGTGGTCGGAGCATTGTTTAATCCAAATGGCATGACCAAGAACTCATAGTGTCCATAATGGCAACGAAAGGCATCTTTCTCCCTCATACAAATCTGATGGTAGCTGTAGCAGAGATCAATCTTAGAGAAATAGACTACGCCATGTAGTTCGTCTAGTAGCTCATCGATCCTGGGAATGGGGTATCTACTCTTGATAGTCTTCTTGTTTAGTGCACGGTATTCAACACACATTCTGAGAGTTTTGTCCTTCTTCTTCACCATTACCACCGAGGACGCAAAGGGGCTAGAGCTGGGTCGGATCCATCCTTTATCGAGGACTTCATGGATTGTTTTCTCTATCTCATCTTTGAACTTCTTCGGGTGGCGATAGGGTGTGGTGATAACGGGTTTTGCTCCTTCCTCTAGTTCAATGGTGTGCTCAAACCCTCGATGCGGGGGTATACCAGGTGGAATATCAACGAAGACCAAACTATGCTTATCCAAAACCGACTGAAGTTCCTCATCCTGGTAGTAAGTCGGTTGCTCTTTCACAGGTTTTGTCGAGATCAAGCAATGTGCTGCCCAGACTACTTCCTCATGTTTGAAGATTGCTTCCATCTATTTGGTGAAAATCTCCCTCGGGCCACCATTCAACATTCCCCTGAGAACCACCTTCTTGCCATCCACCTCGAATGAGAACTCCATCCTTTTGAAGCTCTGTGTGTACTGGCCGAGGGTCTCCATCCATTGAATGCCCAATATGACATCCATGTCATCTAGATCTACTACAAAGAAATCGTTGGTCACCGTGTAATTTCCCATGGTGATGCTCAGTTGCGGAACCAGGTGAGTGCATGATAGGAGATTGCCTCCTGCCACCTTGACATCGAACCCTTCATGCTCCTTTGTACTGTATTTTATCTCAATATTGTGAGATAAGAAAAAAAAAACAAATTGAAATTAAGAAACCTAAATTAAGAAACCTCGTCACAACAATTTAGCAAAGGAATCATAAATTTTTTTTTATAAATATTACCCTCTTAATTGTGAATTTACTTTAAAAAACGCACAACCAAACAAGTATACCTCACACGGGATACTTAATAATGCTAATAAGAAAAAAACCAAAACTAAAATATATAAGAAAATCATTTCTAACATATCATTTTTGCAAAGAAAAACAAAGATAAAGATTAAAAATCACAGCTAAATGGCATGCACTATTGCATTTTATAAGATCCAAAAATAAAGTTCATAATATGTTAAAAAATAAAATAAAGAACACACAGAAAGCAACTTGCAGTAATTCATGAGGGCAGTGAAAATGAAGATTATTGCTTCCAAGAGACAAAATGCCAGTGTGACTTTGGCAAATAAAATCATAAGCAATGATTTTTTTTAACACCCTTCTCAGCAAATGCAGACAACGCTTGTGCTGGAAATAAATTTGGCTTCATCCAGGCCATAAAAAGATTATTTCTACAAAATCAGCACTCCCTCGTTGTTTCCCATTTCACCTACAAATACGGTGTAGCAAGAATTCAAATAATAATACTTTGTGAAGACTTCTATCATCACTGCTGAGAGCCGGAAGCATTCGTATGGCATGGAACACAACAATAGCCGCCAGCGTTCATTTTTAGATGTAACTACCCTCTGATATTGTATCTTTTAATCAAAGAGCATACATAAGAATTTCATTTGAATTGTCTATTTGTGCACTATTTGTCATATAAAAAAATGAAAAATAAAGATTTTTATATAAATTTTTTTAATGTTAATGATGTAACAATTATATATATATATAAATATTTTGGGTGAATCAAAATTGGTATATATTTTAAATATAACGAAGTCATAGTTTTTTAGTCATTAATGGCTTAGTCTAATGGTCATATTGCGACATTGTGGTTTGTCACCAAGGTTCATACCCCTACTAAGGTGTTGATATTGAGCATTCATGTGGGGATGAGGACCTCTATCTGTGGCATCACTAGTTGATAGCTCTAGACAAATGTGTTTACCCTTAAAAAAAATATATCTTTAGAATTATGTGAGATCTATTTTATTCTATATATATCATAAATAGTTTATTCTCCTTCAAAAAATGTACAAGGAATTACTTTGAGAGTCAATGGAATCATCAAATGATGCCACTAGAATATTTGTTTTAAATGGTTTCAAGGAGCCCATGACTATCTTAAGTCTCTAACTGTGTGCTTTGTGGCATTGATGGTTTCTATAAATGCATAACCACCAAACTCACTATCAAGATTCCTATCCCTCACGGTTCCTTGGGAGTGAGATTTCCACTATTAGAAACAAACCTATTCATGGTGTAAATATAAATTTATACCATCATTATTTTTGTCTCCTTTTTCTATTCATATAGTTTGTAGTTAAAGATAAATGAATAGTTGTTTAAAGAAGAACATCAATGAGTATTCATTTTTATTCTCTTCGCATGAAAAAAATACTATTTGTGATAACATAGGTTTTCTAGATGAGATTGTTACACATTTTAAGTTAAGTAATCGTTGCCAAACCTTATTATAACCTAGCCAATGAAATCTCCAAAGACTAAAAAATCTCACAGTTGCACTTAAATAAGACATAACCGTCTTTAAGAGGTCCATAAATAATAATCCTCTTCAAAAGTATAATACTTCCATTATAACTAAATTTTTTAATAGTAAAGTCAATTTTGTATTATATATTGTGTTCTTAATCATCAATATTACAAATCCATTATCTAAATTCATTATATTAATTCACTTCGCCATATCTTTGTATGAACAATCTACACAACGGCTAATAATTTTTGATATTGTTGTAAATACCTACTTTTAGCCTCTTGTTTATGGGGTTACTCAGATTGATCTATTAAAAACTGTTAGAGCTAAGATTATTTGTGCCCCACTTGAAGATAGGTGGGTGAAATTAAATTTTGATGGAGCATCCTACGTAAATGTGAGACTATTGAGGGTTGATTGCATAACTTAAGGGATCAAGATTAAAAAATTATAACAATTAGGTGAGGCTATATTTCAAGCATTGTGACATGCACTGAAAATGTGTGAAAGCTAAAATTTCAGTTTGCTTCGCCTAGAGGGAGATTCAAAAATGATTATAAATGTGATATAGAGAATGAAGACAACGAATTGGAAACTAAATAAGTTTATGGAATCAATTTGGTGAATGCTTGAGGATTTTAAATATTACTGCATAACACATATCTATTGCAAAGGGAAGACACTTGCCAATCAAATGGAAAATTAGGCTATCAACTAATGAGAATGGGATGATGATATTAACTTGAGTGACATATGGCATGATCTGCATAGAGAAATGGTGGAAGAAACAAATGTTGTCCACAGAGAATTAAATGAAACTATAAATGAACGGGTGGCATAAAGAGAAGGCCAAAACAAATGCAAATAGGGTGAGACTAAGAACATGTGAAGTTATGAGGACATCCATGGTCAGATTTATTTATTTATGCAGGCATGGGTTTGTATGATTTTAGTTATAATGATTGACTTCTATATAGTGATCTTATTTTTTCTTTCTTGTGTATTTACTAATTTTATGATATTTTGCAGGCATTGTGTATGTATTGATCATTACTCTTAAAATATAGTTTAATTAGAAAATCTAATAATAACAAGATGAGAAATATAATGTATGATAGAGATGTTATTTTTTATAAAATATTCTGTGTATGTATTATATTTTGATGGTTGATTATTTTTGTTATAAATTTTCTTAACGATGAGGTAATGATGATTAATCAAGTGTATGTGTTATCCCTATCACCAACCCTTTTATGGACTCCAACCTTACCCATCCGCCTCGTGGGTCCATGGCTCTAGACCAAAAAATCACACACCATCTGACCTACTTCATAATGATGAAGTTAAATTACAACCTTTATGGGAATCTAAGAGAAGAATATTTCCTTAAGGGACCATAAAATGTGATATAAAATAGACTAAGATGAATCCACATGTCCTAAGGAACTCATGCAAGCACTTAAAAAACCCACACCCAAAAATTCTAAATGTCGAGCAGTCTCAATAGAAAAAAAACTTCAAAAGTATAAAAATCTTAACTGTACAATTCCAAATAGAAATATCTAGAATCCCAACATTCATAAGTCAACTAGTCCCAATATATAGAAAATAAACAAAAATGAATTAAATTGTAAAAATAAATTTTCTTATCTAAAGTTTAAAACCATTCATATGGCACCTTGGGAAAGCATTGTGATGAAAACTCATTTCTAGGTATCGTGGATTTAAATAAGTTGTCTATACATACTATACACTTGAGGGAAAGCGTTTTTCACCAACTTATTCTATCCAAACTTAACAAGTATCAGTAAGTCATCCATATCATAGCATTGTACCATTCACATCCATCATATTTGAATCCCCATGCCATCATACCTATCCTCATAAATACAAGTTTTGACCTTGATAAGGATGTGAACATAGTATAGAAACATATTTATGTGTTTAATTTTCGATGACAATAAATTCAACCTAGCATCATGAATGACTTACATGTAAGAAAATGATGTATATCCTTACTATGTGGTGTAGTCCTTGGAAAAACATGTTTCTTCCCCCCCCCTTCCTTTTTCATCAATGCATCCCTAATCGTCATCCATAATCTTATCATTTTATCTATTTGAGACCTTCAACCTTGGTGCTAAAATGAAATATTTCACTAAAGAATTTGAATATTCACCAATCCCAAATAGAAAATCCAATCTAAAACATATATCTTTTAGATGTGTATCAAAGTAATAATTTATTTTATTAAAATTTAAATATCTTAAATAAATTACATATTTTAAAAGTAAAATTATATACTTAAGATGTTCACATACCAAATAAAAATACAAGTCACGTGTTTTAGAAAATAAAATTAAAAGAATCATTTTCATGGTACTATATCAATTGTTATGTATGTAAATTATGAACCAACTAATTTATTATTAAAATTGTAGATTATAAAAAATTGATATACTACTAGTATACTTATATTTAAAAAATATATGTAAAATATGCCAAGAGGTATCTTATAATAGAAGAGAATCATCTTTAAAATAAATGTTCTTCTAAAATACTAAACACTAAGAATACAAATCTATTAAACCGCTGCATGCAAAAAGCTGTGAATCTAGTTGGAGACAAGTGGCGAGGGTTCTATTTTATTTGGGGTAATAAAATAACACCTCCGCAAAAATTGAAACATGACATATTTCATGCATTTACCCATCATTTGCATGTCAAATTGTTTCAAAAATGGATTTTTGTTTACAAACATTTTGATGTCATTGTAGATGCCTCTCAGCATAATCAGCATCATTAATATAATGAACTTAAAATATCAAGTATATAATTTATTAAAATTGTAGTTAAGAAATTTACATTTAAAAGTCCAATAAAATATACACGCATCAGAAGAAACTATTAAGATAATTAATCACATAGCAATATATAATCTAATATAAAATAAAAATCACAAAACAAAATTTAGTCCTCAACAATAAAACTAAACACTAAATTCTGTCACATAAATATTCAAAACAAATTATTTAATTTGTTTGTTCAAATTTTTAAATCTTTATTCCCACTCAACACTCAAACTATGAAACATCACATGTTTTAATTTGAAAATTTATTTTATTTATTAAATGGGTTTAAATATGAAGGACGGTAACCAAAATTTTGCTCTATTGATTTACTTTTTAATTGTACTTGGATAGGTATGAGGTGAGATAAATTTAGCAAGAGAGGTTGGAGCTTGGATCTACTCCCAACTTAGTAGGAGATGTGCATTGAATATAAATCATCGAACATTCAAAAACTATTAAAACGTGATACCTAATTAGGAGGATCAATGAATTGAAAGATGAACTCCATGGAACAATCTACTTTTCAAAAATAGATCTTAGATCGAGCTACCATCATATTTGATTCACACATGATGATATTCACAAGATAGCTTTTAAATGCCAATATTGGAGTTATTATTTTTGATGATATTGTTTAGTTTGGCAAATGCCACAACAACCTTTCAATTACGCATGAGTCAAGTTTTCCACAAGTCTTTGAGGAAGTTTATCCTTTTCTTCTTGATGACATTCTAATCTACAACAAGATATGGGAGGAGCACCTTTAGAATAGTGATGAGGTACTATAAATTTTGAAGCATGGACTAATTGCATAGGATTCGAATGATGACATCACTATGATAGACATCTTGTGTTTGGACCACATCATCAATAAAAAAAGTATAGGTGGATAGGAAAAATATTAAGGAAATTTAGGACTAGCCTCCCTCAAAGACCTTGACATGACTGTAAGGATTTTTTTTTCTTTGTGGCTAGCATAAGAAATTTGTAAAGGAGTTCTCTCAATTGGCCTCACCCCTAAATGATTTAACAAAGAAAGGAAATTTAATGTGAAATGAGGTTGCACAATAAGAACTTTAAAAAATAAAATAATTTATGAGCTTGTGTCTCATGTTGGCTATTCCATATGTTGCCTTCCTTCCACTTTGGAATGTGGTTCATTAGGAAAAGGGATTAGAGTTATGTCCATTCTATTATATATTTTATAGTTGATTGATCATAATTATTCTTAGATATCAAATGATTCAATAAAAAACAAATTAAATCAATAAAATTAAAATAAATTTTTACCTTTTTCTTAGAAGAAAAAGACTTAAAAAGGACCTTGGACCCAGTACAAAGAGACAGGAAATCAAATGTATGAATTGCTTCAGCCTGTCGATGCTTTGAGTAGCTATTATAATTAAACATCAAATACTTACGGATAATTTAATATTCAATTTATATTAAAAAGTGAAATTATTTAAATCGATCTTCAAAAGACTTATGGTGAGAATAACGCATTATTTAGATCCTTCTATAAGGAGGCGGATGCCATTGGTGTAGAGTTAAATACTATCACTTTTTGCCAGCACTCTCTCTTACCTGTGGCAGAAACATGGAAGCATTTATAAATGTCTGCAATGTGTTTGACTAAACACTTCAGAGTGATCCAATCTCATAAAATGTGGTGATTGCATGTTATGGACCAAATCCCACGACCTTTGTTGTTATTTTCCTTGTTTTGCAATTGGAATAATTGACGTTGTATATGAAGACAACAGGGTATTTTTCAGATCCAAGACATTTTGGTTTGCCACTACAGTGAAAAGATAACGATTGGATTTGGTTTGATAAACGTGATTCATGGTATAGTTGAAAAATTCTTTGGTAAGGCATGCGTATAAAATGAGGAAACAATGTCAATGCACACGAATTGTTTGACGAAATGCCTGCAAGGTTTGTTCAAGGTAGCTTGGTTGTAAGGGCTTTAGACCTTTCAAGCAAAAAGAAATTGGAGGTGTAAGAGAAAAGTGTTAGTAACACTAACACTCTAAATTTTCTATTTTTAAGAGAGGTCTGCCAAGGGACACAACACCTTTGGGATGACCTTGAGTGGTAAATCCTTCGAGCTGCTATAGAAATCAGGTGAAAACGAAAGTTGTAGCCTTAGGTGTATTTGTTCTTACAGTGTAACTTGCTGAAAGGACATATGGGCTCCATTGTGAGTTACTAGGCTCTTAAGTGAGTCACTGCAACTTACATATAAAGACATTGAACATTACTAGACACCTCTTATTTTAGAAGCTCACCCGTTCTATTGATTGAAAATATTTGTGAAAAGTTCAGTGCAAGAGCATAGAAGGTTTTGCTCCCAAGACACTCACCATACATATTTTCTTGAGTGAAACAAAGATTTTTGAAAAGCTACTTGTAGCTTGATGAAAGTGGTGACTCCCCCATCATAGGGACCACCTATCTGTTATGCTCATGCAAGACTTAGTATATCACATCCTTACCTGCCACGGCGGGATACATAAGGTATGTAGTACCAAAGTCGAAAAAATATCAAGTTGTGGGCTAAAAATATCACAACTGGCCATTTCCTTAGGGATAAAAAATGTTTGAGTTGTCTTCGTCTTGTTTCATACCAGTGCAAATTTGGGCCGACTTTAGGCCTATGAACATACATGCATTATCAGGGTCAAAAATTTCATAAATGGGTTGATTTAGACCCACACCTTTTGTGCCAGTTTTGAAAGGGCAAGAATATGTGCTTGTGTGCTTGATGTGTTTTCTTGTCAAAGGAATCAAACATTTGAAACAAGGTACACCCCAACAACCGATCAAAACAAATATCAACAAATTTTGCAAATGCGTCATATTATCAAATCTCTTTAGAAGTCATTCACTTCTAATCTTTCCAAAATCAAAACATCATAATCATTTTCTTCCATCTTTCTCACTTCAAAATCATTTCCAAAATCAATCATCAAATTCATAGTCCCTTAGTAGAAATTCCAAGGTTTACACTCATTTCAAAGTTCACAATCCAAACATCAAAAATCTATTCAACTCTTAACACAAAGAGGTCTTGTCCTTAGTTCTTTCGGATATTGCTTATCATACCAACAAAATTACTTTCTAGTGTGTCTCTACATCTAGGATCAATTATCCTAAGGGACATTACTAAGCATCATAGATAGGTTAAAACTAGTTTTTGAGTGCATCCTCTCATAGCTAGGTAGCTTGTGATTTGTAACAACACAAACCTTGCTACACCTCATCTCACAATTGTTAAAACATTAAACAAGCAATTCTAAAAAGGACTTTGTTGATATCCAACCTTTAGTGTAGGAGACCACTCATTCACAAACATTTCAACTCATCATCATCGTCATAAAATCTTGGAACTATAAGAAGGGATCACCAATCCACTTTTTCATTCATCTCATTCTCAAAACACACTTTAACATGGCTGAGACTAGAGCTCAGTATTAGAGATGCAAACAAAGTGAAATGCACCCAGAATCGGAAGAGGATGAAGAATTCAACAACCCCTTTTATTGTGATGAATTTTTAGGGGAAGAAGGCCCAGATTGTCCCACACGAGGAAATTGAGCGAGAAACACATAACTCACGATTTAACAAAATCTTTGATGAGATTCTTAGAGGGAATGCTGATGCTCATTTCCTAAGACTTGCTCGAGAGGGTGCAAAACTCCCTTTAAATTTTGACTTATCACAAATTCAAGAAACACCAGAGCAAGCCCAAAACAATCACACAATGAGAAAAGACATCAAAATACCCATAATTACGATGACACCTATTACCAAAGGAAACATCCACCTGCTCCCATAGAAATGAATATGTTGATACAACAAATACAAGACCTTGCACAGCAAGTCAATTCAGGAAGGTCACAAAAGCAATACACTCTCGAAGATATTTGTCCCTATCCATTTGATATGAACATGATCATGCCTCCTTTCCCACACAATTTCGAAACACCAAAATTTGATAAATACAAAGGGAAAGGAGATCCAAGGGACCATGTGAGAGAATTTTACTCCGCATGCTTAGAGGTGGCATATGATGAAACATATTTAATGCACCTTTTCCCTCAAAGTTTAGGCAGATCGGCCATGCAATGCTTTTCACGCTTGCAAAGAGGAATAAGGACATTTGAGGACCTAGTACAAAAATTTATCACTCATCATTCACATAACGTAGAATGTGATGTGTCCATGGTTGATTTATGCAACACAAAACAAAAGAATGGAGATTTATTCTCAACATTCTTACAAAGATGGAGACACTTGTCTAGCAGACGTTCCTTCCACATTCCTGAGGAACAATTGGTTGAAATCTTCATTTCAAACTTAAATGAAGAGATGGAATTTTACATAGAAGTCAAATCTTCAAACTCTTTAAAGGATGTGATAGACGGAGGACTTAAAATTGAGAAAGCCCTTATCAAGAAGGGACTTGTCAAAATTTACAAGGACAACAAGGATGGTCCACGACCAGCCTACAATAGTGATAAACCTAAATTTTGGTCCAAAAGAAAAAACATTGTCAACGATGGTGTGGTAGATGCAAGAACTATCAAAATTGCCCAATCCATAGTCAAAATTGTGGGACAAATAGATAATCATCACAACTACAATATTAAACAAGGTCATCCCCAAAACAATTAAAACAATCAACCTTCCAACACACAACAAGAGGCACCTAAAAATAGGTACTCTAGCTACAAACCCAATCGAACATATTCACCCTTGGGAGAACCTCTTGAAGTGGTATTACGACAACTTCTATCTTCCAATCTTATCACGTTGCCTAGAATGTCAGATTATGAGCCTCGGGTTAAACCTCCATGGTGGAGGGATAATGAGTATTGTGAATTTCACAAAGGAAAAGGTCATAAGACAAATAATTGCCATCGACTAAAGGACATTATTCAAGACCTCGTTGATCGAGGTGATATAGAAGTCAATAGTCACAATGCAAAAACTTCCAACATGGATCACACCATGTTCAAGAATCCACTCCCATCATTTGAGAAAGGGGGTCCATCCCATCAAGGTAAGAACCAAGATAACACGATAGACCATACACACGCAGCATATACCTATACTGTCAATAATCTTTATGATGCCAATGAACAAGTTGCTACCATTACCATCAAAATAAAAGATCCCGCATGCAATTTTGTTACCCGCCACAACATACTTGTCTTACCAGGAGCACCATCGAAAGTAGCATACATGCCCAAACATTGTTGTCTCGTTGATCAACTCGATAAAACTCCTGCACTCATTTTCATACTATAGTTTTTGTGCCTATCACCCTCAAAAAATCATTCATCCAAATGGTGAAAACCACTTCAGTGGTGCCTTGGATAAGTACGGTGGTGAAAACAATGGAGCCAAAGACTTTACATCATTTATATCATTGTTTGTTATTGATCTGCAATTAGGGTTATTGCCTCATGTGTCCTACATCACACTTTCATACCAACACCTAACTGGGGGCAATATTATTAACCTAATGATGGGAGTGGATTCTCCATGCTTGTGATTCACTGAGTTACTCAATCAAAAAACGTCTTGAAATAATCCCAAAAACATTTGTAAAGCCTTAAAAAAGACAAAAAAAAACATTCGTAAAATCTTGAAATAAACCAAAACCATTTGAAAAACATCTTGAAATAATCCCAAAAACTTTCGTAAAATCTCAAAATATCAAAAACATTGGAAAAAATTGTACAAAACTAGAAAATCCAAAAACATCACAAAACCAATCGAAAACATTGCAATAAACTAATTCTAGTTCACACAAACATTCAATCAGATGCAAAAACAAATTGAGCCTACAAATCAAATCCTCAAACAAGACAAACTATCAATTAGTTTGCAAACGGTCAAATGCCTAGGCTAAACATCAAACAACTGTCTTAACAAGTATGCATCCTTCCTTACAACAAGACATGATGACACATCTTTTGGCAAGAAGATTCTTTGGTTGTTCAACTTTTGATAGTGTTTTTGTCTTTTACTGATTTACATCGTGTTCCTATGTCACTCAAGGATATCCACAAGTGATTAGAGTGGCCAGGATGGTTCATGGTATATTTTCTTTGTTTTCTATCTGCGGATTGTTCCAATGAAGTTCTGGGGCAAATACTAATGGTGTCTATGTGGGAAGTTCACTAAGCTATAAAATCCTATGCAAAAATATAGTCATGAATCACTATGGCTTATTAACTACAACGTATACCTCGACCATCAGTATGTGCACCAGAATGGAGGGGAATATTCCTTGTCTATAATAGGTGTAACACTCAACCTTGGTTTCCCATATCTTGGTCAAGATCTAAACATATCCTACCATTGCATTTCATCCATCCATCAGTCTATATAATTGCATATCATTCATACATAGATAAACCCCCCACCTCACCCTCCCTATCCAGGTCATCATCACTACATAACCTGCATCATTATCCATCTCCTTGATCAAGCTATGTAGCCTATGTCATCTAGGTCATCCTGTACACAACCACAAGTTGTTGTGTCTGCCTTTTAAACCCAACTGTCAATTGGTCAACCAATCAAACCCAATCCAAACAGACAATTGCATCAATTGTCTAAGTCTCATTAGGTAATTTGACTCAGATACCTTGACTTCATCGGGCAATTCAATCAATTGTCTAAGTCTCAACAGGTCACTTTGACTCAATTAACCAGACTTTATCCTGTTTGAGTGACCAACTGACATCAACTATCATGCTTTGACTAAAACTGGGCCAATTCAACCAATTGCTCTGGATTGTACCAACACTATATTGATCAATTGCATAGCATCACTCAAAGGCACCACAACATTGCATTTGCACAATATCTCCTGCATGACCTAAGGGTACACACTAGCTTATCATTCTCCTTTTGCTCTCACCATTCACTTTCATCCTATCACCGCCTCCTTCCATATTGAGATGATGACGTAATCCACAATTGTGAAAACGAATATTCCCATCAAACTGATCTTTCCCATTAATCTGAGATTTTTTTCCCATCCATCTGAGCTTACCTAGACTCACACATAATCCAAAGACCTATCCACAATATGTTAACCAAATCCAAGAAGAGATCCTCTTGACTAGCGTCTCTCTCGGTCATCTTAATCTATTTCCTATCATCAATCTATCTTATCATGAGTGCCCATTGGGATGAATCCTTCCCATGACAGGTAGCTTATCCAAATCCATGTTCTACTCTTGGCACGAGATTTTTGTTGACCATATGAGTCATTTTCTTGAATGATCTTTTCTCTTTGATTTTATTTTGTATCCTAGGACTATACCTCTTCACGGTTGCCTTGATCATTTTATATCTTGGTATGTCTGAGTTGGTGTACATTGGGGCATAGTTTTTGTGCTATGGTGTGTTTGTGATTTCTCTTGTATGATCCATCAATTCTCACATTTACACCATCACGAGTGTTTGTGAACTTGTGTATATTGAGATAACCTATTGTTTGCGAGTCTAGTCCACGCATCAGATATTCATTACATTCTGATTCCTATAATCAGTAATGTCGACAATCCTTTGCAAAATCAAACCTAGGATTTTTCTCTGTATAATTCATAACAACAATCCCATCCTTTTCATCGCCTTTCATTCAACCCATCATATCCTCTTTCATTCCATATCTCTATTTCACCTCGAGGCTTCAGTTTATTCACCTTTCTTGTCCCTCCCTTTTCCCTTTCATTCTCTATTATGATCCATTTCAAGAGCATACCCATGTTCTTAACCTGCATGCCATCTTGAGGGGGCATATCACGGCTTCCTCATCATCCTTCCTCAACTCACCAGTGACAGGGGCATCATGCTAATACTCCCTATCCTTTTCTATCCACTAGATTTTATTCTTCTTTGACATATCATCAATTCATGATGCTATATCAAAGAGGGGCAAATGTAGACACATAAAATTGACTAAATTAATATCTAATTAATTATGTGTTTATTGCATGGTTAATTTAATTAGTCATATTAGCCTACCATTACCTTTAAATTAATGAAATTATATTTAATTAATATCCCCTTTCCACTTCTTCCAAATATTGATTTATTTCAATAATCAAACTCACCGTTATGGAATATTCCATTTTTATCCCTAATCCTAATTAGCTAAATTAATCCATGATTAATTAAGCTAATTTAGTGATTTCTACAAACCTATCATCTAATCTCCTCATTATCCTAATTAATCCAAAGCCTAACCAAAGCTAGTATTTATTCAAATTAAAAATACTACACATCTACCCAAACCCACATGTGACTCACAAGACACTTCACATGTCTGCATCACCTTTGACCAAGGGGTTCTCACACATGTGAGGATTCTCTTCCCCATGGATCCACCCTACTCTTTCCCCTTTTGGCCTGTGTGTCATAAACTCTCTTCCACTAGCCCTTACACCTTTCCACAAGTGTTTCCACTTATCACCTCTTTGTTTCTTCCATGGTTTCTCACACATGTGTGAGCACACATCCCCCTTCCCCCTAGGACCTTTGTTCCTCCCAAGGTGGGACCACATTGACTCTTCACCCCACTCCCCCTTGTGACACTTTTCATAAGGCTAAGCTTGCAAATCTAGGACCACATTGATCCTCACCCTCTCCCCCTTGTGACACTTGTCACAAGGCTAAGCCTTCCAATTTGGGACCACTTTCCCCCTTCAATCTTGATCCTTGATTAATAATCAATCTTGACCATTGGTTTTCAAGCCTTCAACTCTATAAAATGAAGCCTCTATCCATCAATAAAGGATCTACTTTTATGCATCCTCATGTTGGCCTTTTATCCACTTTCATCACATCATTACTTTTCCCTATTATCCATAAATCATTGCAAACTTGTGTTGTCTTCTTGACATCATAAGCATCTCCATAGTATCCTTATCATACCCCAAATCATTACCCATATATCCTTACTTTGTTATGCAAGTGTGAGCAATCCACACTTAACTCCACTCAATCTCCCAATATTCATTTGACAACCTCAAAGCAATGCGGCTCGTGGAGATGGGGATGACAAGGAAGAGCTAATGGCATTGAAAGCATCTTGAGGGAAGTCTTAATGTTTATTCACTTTTATCTCTCATATGCTTCTATGTTTAATCTTTCTTGATATCGTTTTTAAGATGGTTTCGATTTATGTTAATTACTAATCTTGACTAGCCATTTTGACGCGATACACTAACATTCATCCGACTCCTTGAAATATAGAGAAATCAATTAAATTGATTGCATTACTCATTTAAATTATAAAGCATATGTAACAAACTAAACCAAGTACACACCATACATCTAGACAGTCATAATGTCATAGATACATATTTTGGTCTTTTGGATTGTCTACATAACTTTAATCATGCAAAACTGACATCGTATCTCAACCTCTTCAACTATATCAATCCACAATTTTATAACATCTCTATATACAATCATTTATCAGCCTCTTCATCATCTCTATAAAATATGATACTTTCATCAATGACAAGTTGACATCAATGACAACAACATGCTACACATATTTCTAACATTCTCCCCCCTTATCATTGGTGGCAACTACAAGTTTTCTCTCCTCTCTTAAACATCAATGGTAGAGGAAATATTGTCTCCTACCAAAAATATGCATGATATCCCCCTAAATGCACGATGTCTACCAAAACTATCGCCATTAGACGAAGATCCCTCAAAAATGATGCTATGTACATGAAGTCTTCAACAAAAACCAAAAATTGATATTGCAAGCCTCTACAAAATTATACATAAATTTCCTTATCTACACCTTTGCAACTCCCTTAGAGGGTTAAATTCTCTTATAAATTAATTTAATATGGGCCAGAGTTGCATCGCATTTTTTTTTACCAGAGGTAAGAATGTGATTTTTATATTCAAACTATATGTACAAATCATCAACATCATCTACTTTCCCATGAGCCTTCATCTTCTATTCCACTTTCTCTGCTTCACTAAGTACTCCAGATAATGATGCGAGTTTCAAATTTATTGCTTCCCTCAAGTGACATAATTGTCTTCTCCCTCTGATCTTGAAGCAAGGATAACTGTAAATATAGGTTTTCTAAGTTTTTCTTAGTTGCTCCATCCTTGTCCTTTGACAAGCCATATGCTTCGACCATTTGAGTAATTTTTTACTCAATAGAGTCAATCTGATCCCTTATATTCTTTGTGGAACTTGGCCATTTCAAACAAAATTGGTAACAAGCAATAACTTCGTCTACACAATCTTAAACATCTTAATGTTTCCTTGAAATTTATTTTGTGTATTAGCACACCTATGTGATGCCTCAACCATCCTCTTATCATTCAACTTCTTCAAGGCCTCTTGTTTTGCCTTTTGCCCAATATAGGAGGAGTGATCCTTAAAATAATCCATCAAAAATTTTAATTTATACTATGAAGGAAAGGAAGAGTCAATTTTTGCCTCAGGGAGACCCTCTTGAATGATTTTTACTATATCATCAATCAACTATGTCTTCTCTAGGTGTTGTTGCATTATCTCCTTGTAGAGGAGTGCAAGATATCTCCAAATTGCAACTTGTGTAAGGGAGAGACATTTGATAGGTCAAACTATCCTACACATTAATGATCAATATTCTATAAAGACATTCTACATGACATCCGAAACTCTTGTGTGAGAATTCAAGAAAGCTTCATCAAGGTATAAAGTTCAATTTCAAGTATTTTTCAAATTAGATCTAGCTTTTCCCTCAAAAGGAAATAAATCTACTTCAATTCAATTACATTTCAATTATTTCAATTTCAAGCTTAATCCCTAAATTGAGGTTTGACATAAGGAAAACCCCCATCAACAAACAAATATACATTATTTTGTGTGTAGGAAATTAACCCAAGAGTTGTGAGCAAAGAATTCAGCTGAGTAGACCATGACTATTAGTCTTAGCTTTTGAGGATGTGAAAAGTGGAGAACCAAGTCGGTATGCACCTTTTGGCCCCAAGAATTTTTGACAGCCTTTTGACAATAGATTTTGTGTGTCATCCTGATCTGAAAAATATTTAGTTTGTGTACATCCAACATCTATAGGAAATAGTCTCTCCACACCTCCTAGTTTTGACAATTCCATTTGAACTTTTTGTCATAGGTTTTGATCTATTCTCCATTCTTAGATGTAAGTTTACAACTTTGCATGATATTTGGAACATATTGTTACTATTGTTTTATGTCAAATTTTATTTATTTGTCCTAGATATAGAATTATAATTCAATCCTAATTCAAATAAAGTTTCAACTCAAACAAAAGGGAACCAAATTTAATTTTCATTCAACCCTCTTTCTAAAAGAATTGAGGTTGGATCTATTGAGTCTATTTTTCTTTTAATGTAAGGTATGTCAAATAAATGTTTTCCTAGTTTACATAGCTAAGCTTGTGTAACCCTATTTCCACACCTTACAAGAAGCATCTTGCTTCTCATTTGATTTCTCTGCAGTATCCTAACCCTTCTCGGGATTGTCCTTTTCCTTCTTTATTCATCTCCACCAAGTATTGTATTCTCCTCTACTAAAACCTTCTCTATATTCTCTAGAAGAGAAGTATCATGTTCTTCACCTAGATTAGTGTTCTTTGGAGGAGGACACTCACTTCACATTATTTATTTGTACATTGTGCACTTGTATTCTTTGGAGCAACAGTCTCATTTTTCTTTTCATCTTTCTTAGCTCTACCATATTCTGCCAAAGGAATAACAAAGGGAGACTCATCTATGTCATGAGTTGATATAGGAAGTATATCCTCCAAAACAGTATCACCTTGAGGATCTTGTTCTCCAGTGGTCACTTCAACTTCCTTCTTTTCCTTCAAGTTTTTTATAGTGATCTCTTCTATTTCCTTTTACAATTCATCTCTTTCATCCTCCCTCATTCTTATGAGGGTGTTTACCCTTTTCTTTGTCCTTAATTATTGAACTTTTCTCTAAATTATCTTGGTTATATCATCCTTGGATAATGGGGATCCGACTTATCTAAGAGCTTGCTATCTCAACTCTACTTCCAACTTGATGACTTCATCACTTTTCTCCATTAAGGCATCGGCATATCTTTTCAGGAGTTGGTCCAAAACGTCAGTTAAGGTCATATTACACTTTATCATGTACATTATTATTTTCTGCTCAATGGTTTCTTGATTATATAAAGGCACTTTCAGATAGAGGTCAACAGTTTCTTTTGGGGCCCTATGACACTCAATTACATTAAGAATTGTATCTAAATTGAAAGGTTCATGTGAGGGTGCAACAGAAGGAGTTTTCTTAGTCTTCTTCTCTTGACCTTTTCCTTTCCATTTTTAACTTCCTTCTTCCTCTTCTTGTCTTATTCTCTTCTCTTCTTTTCAATATATAAAATCTTCCTTTTCTTCATCATCATCATCATCTTCATCATCATCATCCACATTCATTGGTTTAATCTTTTCTCTTCTATCCTATTGCTCATGCCTTTGTTTCTTCTTCTTTACTTGAGTCTCTATTTGTATACAAGTACCTCAGTAGAAACTCTTCTTCTGCTAAAAGGTGTTTGAGTAGGTCTGGAAGGCTTAGTTGGTGTAGTAGCAGCAGAGGCAAACCTACCAGTTTTATAGGTCCCTATGGAGAATGTTGAGTGGCAGCAAGAGCTTGTGATGCCTTAGAAGTTCTCTTGGATGGAATATCTAACTTATTCTCTAGCTCTAGCTTTGTCTTCTCAAATGTTTCATTCACATTCTTCTTAATTAACTTGCTTGTTATTTCTTTATATGTATCAAACCTTTCAGAATTGGGATCTTTTGGTTTCCTAACCAAAATGTCAATGTATGTTACCCATTCAAGTTCAAAAACCTCATAAGGCAATTTAGGAATCCATGAAATTATAGGTTAAAGTGCCTCGATGTAACAATTTACTTTATCCACCATAAAAATAATAACATCCTTATACCTCTCAACAGAAGATCTATCTCATGTTGATTTGTACGAGGTTATGTTTGGTTGTAGATGATCAGTCTGGTTGTGTGTTGATGTTGTTTGGTATCGATGGAATTAATTCCTTCTGGTAAGTCAGCTATGTGCTTCAGTGGTGGATTCTTTTTTTCTTTCTTCTTCTTCTTCTGGACAATGAGCTCTCTTTCCTTTTCTGGTTATTTTAGTCGGACAGTGAGCCCACCTGTAGTGAGGATTCTAGTAGTGAGCCATGTTGGCATTTGTTGTATTTGGTTGTGTGTTGTCATTGATGTCAACATTGTATCCCGGTTGGAGGCTATCCCAATTAGCCTTGGTGATCATCTTGGTTTTGGCTGTGATTCTAATCCAGTATGATCAAATCTCTAGATCCAACTTTGGATGCTTATTCTGGATGGTTATATGCTTGCCATATTTTGTAGGTTCATGATTTGGTGCTCGAGTTGCTATTGCTTTTGTTCTTGGTTGGAGTTTAAGATGAAGATATTGATGGAGTTGAAGATAGAGATGGAGAATGGGGAGAGGAAAATGGAGAGAAGGAGAGATATATGAGAGAGACAGCGAGAGAAAGGGGAGAGGAATATATAGATATGGAAGAGAAAAATAAATAGTTGGAGATAGATGAAGATAAAGAAAGATAAAGATGGAGATAGGAAGTGATATATAAATAGAGGGAGAGAGATAGATATAGAGAGGAAAAGAGATATGGATATAGAGGTCCAAAAAGAGGAAGAATGAGAGAGAGAGATGGATGGATAGGAGGAGGCATGCCTAGAGATTAGGGTGAGAGATGAAGATAGAGAAAAAGAGGAGGGAAAAAAATATGGAGCAAAGTAGAGGGAGAGATAAAGATAGAAAAAGAGGAGATAGAGAGGGAGAGACAAAGAGGAAGAGATAGGGAGATATATAAAGGAAGAGGGAGATATGAGAGATATATATTGATGGTGAGATAGAGATAGAGAGTTAGGGATATAGAGAGAGGGGAAGAGGAAGAAAGATAAATAAATGGACAAATAGAGATGGAGAGAGGGTGAGAGAGGGTGAGAGAGATAAGGGAGATAGATATATATATTGGAAGAGATAGAGAGATATAGAGATATAAAGAAACAAAAAGGGAGAGGGAGGTAGAGATAAAGAGATAGGTAGGGGGATAGGGAGGGAATGAGGGAGGAAGAGATTGGGAGAAATAGAGAGGAGGGTAAGATAAAGAGAGTGATGACCCAGAGAAAGAGTAGGGGGTATTGATATAGATAAAGGAAAATATAGATAGATAGAGAGGGACAAGGACAAAGATAGAGATATATGTATAGAAAGATATAGATAGACTAGCTAGAGAGAGATATGTAGTGAATATGAGAGAGAGAGGGGGGGGGGGGGGAAGGCAAGAGTGAGAGAAAGGAGATAAAAAAGACAAGTAATAGAGAGAAAGGTTTAGACTTTAGAGAGAGGGAGAGAGATAAATATGGGAAACGATAGATAGAGAGAGGGGGGGTGGAGAAACATGGAGTGTGTATATATACGTTAGAGAGATATAAAAAGAGGGAGTGATGGGGACATAGGGAGAGATAAGATAGAAATAAATAGATATAGGGATAGAAAGGATATAGAGAGTAAATATAACTTGTAAAAAATAAAGGAGTGAGAAAGAGGGAGAGATGGAAGGAGAAAAATGGGGAGAGGGATAAATAGAGATAGAAAGAGGGTGAGAATGAGAGAGGGGGAGATAGAGGGAAAGAAAGATAAAGATATAGGAAGTGACATATGGAGAGGTAGGGAGATATATAGAGAGAGTGAGAGAGATGAACGAAGAGGGGTCTATAAGATATAGAGATAGTGAGATAGAATAGAAATAGGTTGGAGTGTGTGTTTGTGTGAGTGAGATAGATGAAGGAAGAGGAGTCTATAAGATCTAGAGATAGTGAGATAGAATAGAAATAGGGAGGGAGAAATAGGTTGGAGTGTGTGTTTGTGTGAGTGAGAGAGATATAGATATAGAGATACAGAGTGCGAAAGAGGGAATGTGTGTATGAGTAAAAGAGATATAGAGATAGA
Organism: Cryptomeria japonica; assembly: GCF_030272615.1. Taxonomy (NCBI): domain Eukaryota; kingdom Viridiplantae; phylum Streptophyta; class Pinopsida; order Cupressales; family Cupressaceae; genus Cryptomeria; species Cryptomeria japonica. Next base: position 291,199,937 of record NC_081406.1, on the reverse strand, counting down.
TATAAAGAGGGAGAAATGTATACAAATAGATAGAGGAGAAGAGCCCGAGAGAGATATAAACAGAGGGAACAAGAGGGAGTGAGAGAGAGGGAGAGATAGAGAGATAGATAGAGTCAGAAGGATAGAAGGGGAAAATAGAGAGATATAGGGAGAGGTAAGGAGATATGGATAAGGGAGAGAGATGGAGATGGAGGTAATAATCATATGACATGCTAACATTAGCATAACTCCCCAAGGACATATGTTATCCTTAAATTATTGGCATGAAATGAGTAATCAGAAATTAGTTGCTCTTTCTTGCTCTCTTGCTCTAAACATCTAATCTAGGTGTTAAGTTGAAATTTATTTTATTATATAAATTAGAATAAAATCCAAATATAATTATTCTATAATAATAAATTTTTAATAAGAAAAAATGTATAAATTCTAATATATTTTAATTCTTAATTATAATTCCATTAAAAATACAATTTTAACTTAATAAAATAATTAATCTTTGAAAAAAGTGGAAGAATTAGAATAAATAAATAAAATGGAATATGTAATAAAAGAAGATAAAATTAAATGAAATTATTATCAAAAGAAAACAATAATAAAAGAAATATTTTAATTTAAAATATAATTATTCTATCATAATAAAAAATTTAATGTTGCGTGCAAAATATCATTTTTTGGCTTCATGGTTACATTTTATTCTATGGTATCACTGACTGATCTTTCTCCTCCCATCTTGAGGTTGGGTTTCATTTCAAAATATTTGGCTGACACTCCTGGCGAGGTTGATCATTTGTTTTGTGTTGCATTAGGGGTGGTGTTGTACATATATTCATTTATGTGGTTGCATTATCGTTGATTCTATGCATTCGAGTGTCTCATCAATGAGGGGTGGTGTCATCTAGGGTTCTGAATGTATCTATGTTGGCACTTCTTTTGAGGTTGATCACTTGTTTGTATTGCATTAGGGGTGGTGTTGTCCACATACTGATTATGTGGTTGCATTTTTGTTGATGTTATGCATTTGAGTGTGTCATCATTGGGGGGTGGTGTCTTCTATGGTTATGAATGGATTTTGTTTGGCCTACTTCTCTTATGATTACTCCATGCAGATTCGTATTTGCTTCACTTGGGTTGGGATTTTTGGTTTCTATTTTGGCAGTCTCTTTTCTATTTCCTCGTACTTGGCTACTTTGGGTTGTACATTTGCAAGCGATCATTTGCCATAATGAATAGGTTGTTGTTTCTCCAAGTTGTACCTTTGCAATCATGCTATTACATTGCTTGTTATCATGGTGTCTTGCTTTGGCTTCTTCTAGGTTGGTCGTATCTTGAGAGTATTGTGTTTTAATTATAAATTTTGTTGGTCATTTCTCTCGGCTCATGTGGGAGGTCGAACATCCCTGCCAGACAATATTTGTTATGATGTCGCTAGATATGAGGTTCAACCTATTTATGTTTCAGGATTATGAGCTCCGCGACGTTACTATTCTTTGTGTTTCTTCATTTTGTCGCTTTTTCATTCCGAAGCTTGTGTTTTTCATCCATTTGATGATGAGTAACTTGTGTGGATTTTTAATCTGGTTCCTTCAGATGTTGGTTATGTGGTTTGGTAGGTGGTGGGTAAATCTTGGCTGGTGGAGAATGTAGGTTTTAACATATCTAAAGTGGTTTCTTGTTTTCTTATTGTTTACATGGATTCTTCTATGGCTATTCATATCGTTCGGGCTCTGGCTAATTCCTTCTTGATTTGGACTATGCTCTGTATGTTTTCAGTCTTGATTATGGCTTGCTCCCTTACAGTGGTTTCATGTCTTTTAATATGTTTCTTGCTAATAGATGGATTGGAGAGTTGGTTTATGTAGCCAGGTGTGAACTATTTGGTGATTGTTTTGATGGTACAATTTTGCATCTTCAATGGTTCTGCGATCATGTTCCTCCTTGTTTTGATGTTGCTCTCAATGTGTTCTATGGTTTTTCTCTATCTTGGACAATTGGGTGGGTTGGTTCTGCTTCTCCATGGTTGATGATGTGATCCTTCTTCTTTTGCACTTCTAGAGGAATGTCTATGTTCATGGTTTTTTGAGGCATGATGTTAACCTCTTATTTGTAATTTTGTGGGCTAGTCAATGTGGGGGAGGGGGGGTTTCCCAAGTTATTTGGTTTGTTTTGGATAGGGGTGGGTCTGTTATCATATATTGAGTTTTTGAACTAGTTTTTTCATATGGGTTTTTGGTCAAGGGCTACAACTAGAGGTTTTCTTTGCCTGGTTCTTTATTGTCAGTATGCCCATCTGAACCAGGCTTTTTTAATCTTTTATATATATTAATATAATTATTCAGTGGCTTTGCCACTTTTATCAAAAAATAAAAAAATAAAAAAATAAAAAAATTTAATAAGACAAATAATTAAATTTTAAACTAATTATAGTAATTTTTAATAATTATAAAAAAGACATAAATAATTAAAAAAATTTTAAACTTAATGAAAAATGAAGAAGAAAAGAAGAAGAAAAAATTAGAATAAAATAAAGCTGGTTCTTTCTTTTTTAATATTTTTTCTTTTATTTGTAAGAAAATTAAAAAGGATAGAATATTCTAACAAAAGAAATAATATTAAGAGATGCTTTGACTAAAATAGACATTTTAGAAAGAACAAAACAAACAAACTAACAAATCTATCATTCCTAAAAATTTCCTCCTATAACACGTGATTTTTTAAACCAATCATAATGTAGATAAATAACTTTTATTATATCTTAAATTAAAAAATATAAATCTCAACTTTACAAAATCCAATTTTTTTTTAATAAAAATAATAATCACTTTTGATTGGTGCAAACTAATTGATTAAAGCACTTCAGTGAATGCAAGTACGAATAAATACTTTTAAGCTTAACATATTGAAATTGAAGCTACAATAAAAATAAATACTTCATAGATTTATTGTTTTTTGAAAGAAATAAAAATCCAATTTTTATTGAGAAATAAAAATAATTAAACTTACAAAACAAATACTCTTGACAGATTGAAGCTACAATAAAATAAATACTTTTAAGCTTCACACATTTAGTACAGTAAAATAAATACTTTAAGCTTCACGAATTGAAGCTCAAAATAAAAAGAATGTAAAAATTTAAAAAACAAGGATAAATTAGTAATGCACTCAAAAATCTTAAATTTAGTTGTAAGTTTCTAAATTCACACCCAAAATTCTTGATTATAATAAAAATAAAAACTATTTTAAAATTTTTAATACAATATTTTAAAAAATAAGAAATGATTATATCTTATCATTTCATTTATGAAAAGTTTCTAAATTTATATAAGAAAAAACATATTAAAAATTCATATAAAAATAATATAAAAATAGATATCTTAATACTACCATTTTAAAATATTCTAAATAAACTTATATATTTATAATAAAAGTAAAATAATATATATTGTAACTAGGAATTTAGGCATAAGGTTCATAGCACATAAAAGCCAACCACAAAGCTAAAATGTTATGAAATAAATCCTAATACACGCAATAAAGGTATGACGACAAGATGCTCGAAAACAAATGCAAACCATAAGACATCAAAGCATCTCCTCCATGTCTCTTCATTGGCTTTCTTTATCCTCCAAATTGGGCTTGTGTGGATCTCACCTACAAGTGCAAAAGCATGAAGCAAGATTGATTTTGATAGCGTGAGGATACTTGAAAATGTGGTTTATTGAAAATGATTGAGAAAAGGCACCCAATTTATAGAGAAATTAGAGAGGACAAAATTGGCATGAAATTGATATAAGAGGAAATTGATTTTGAAAATGGCAAAATTGAGTTGAAGGAAGAAGGTTATGACACCTTCTATGTCATGACTATGATGAATTTCCCATGCAAGGTGTGAGGACAAATTGCTATGTCAATAGTTATGACATGTTGCTATTTTAACACTTATGACAAAAGAAGCACACAAATAGGAGCAACTAGAAGAGGATAATTAGGTGGAAAATAAGATTTAGCAAATTAGAAAATGAGGTGGAAATTAGGAATTAGGAATTAGGAAATTAGAAAATGAAGGAAAATTAAGAAATTAGGAAAAAAGGTGAAATTAATTAATAAATTGCCATTCACTAATTAATTCACAAAGGGGACATAATTACCCAATTAAATAAATATTTAATTGTGACAAGAAGACTTAGGATAAATGAATAAATTATTTAACCTAGAGGGGAAATGACAAATACGATTAAATGATTAAATCACAGAACGTCCCTAGGAGATGAATTAGAAATGCAAGGATGATAATTAGGTCATGACAAAAGATAATTGATATAGGGTCGAAACGATCATGATTTAATGATGAAAATTGGATAATTGATAAAGTGTCAATGTTGATTGATAAAGATCAATGATAAATTGGTCAAGATTGACAAATATGAAATTGATAGATGCCAATTGATAAGGACCAATGACTAATCGATCCAAATTGATGAGAAATGATGATTGATTGAGATCGATGACAAATCGATCAAAGATTGATAAAAAGTTGATTTGATGAAGGTTGAATGACCAAAGACCAATGACAAATCGGTCGCAAATTGATAAGAGATTGATAAATTAATGATTGATTAGGATAAAACCTTAATTCGACATTGAGAAGTGACGATGTCCAAGTTGTTAGGATTCCCAAAGATACTGAGACGGGGGGGGTGAATCAGTATCTTGCCGGTTAATGAATTTTCTTAACTTATTAAATGAAAAGTATTCCAAAACTATGTACCGGTAAACCAAAATTAATGCAGTAAATAAGAACAATAAGCACAACATGAAAAGCACACCATAACACAAAATTTTTAACGAGGAAACCCGGTGTGGGAAAAACCTCGGTGGGATTTGTGACCCACAATATTCACTTACTGGCCAATAAGAGAATATTACTGTTACAATAGGGGCCTACACATGCAGGAAGGCCAACTGCCTAAAGCTCACTGCTTACATACAAAACGAGAAGTCTCACTGACTTACAAAAGTGGATTATGAAAATCCAATGTCATGTACTGCTACAAAAGGGCATCTGCTATGCCAGATCCAGTACCAGTTTAAGCTCTGTAACTTCCAAAACCTTATACCAAACTTTGCCTTAGTATTCGCATCAATAATCTAACCATGTCTACTTCATATATCCTATATTCAAATGTTCTCTAAGATGTCATACTTATATATGAGCCTTATTACAATATGTCTTGTCAGCTTACAAAAAGATATTACAATTAATTACATTTTGCAATAAATAAAATCCTGTCGGCCAGGGTGCTGGTAATCAATCTTTTTGGTACCGGTGAACATATGCTGGTGTAGAGTCTGTCGGTGCCGGTGCCATATGATTGTAAGGTTTCCATCAATGACAATACCTTCAATCACCTACAATTTCTCATTGGAGTGTGCATTTGCCAAAAATCTCCCCCTTTGGCATTGATGGCAATACTCATGACAAAAATCCAAAAAGTGTCCAAAAATGTTGTCCAAAAGAATCTGCCAAAACTGTCAAAATTGTGTTACCATAATGTGTGCTCCCCCTGAGCTGATGATGTCCCTGGTAATAATTTTTCTCATCTCCACTACTCCCCCTTTGGCATCATTGACAAAGGTTGTCATTCAATGTCAATGGAGTGTGATTCCTGCTTAGTTCCTTGTAATCTGTTTATTACAATCTGATAAATTTTTGTTAAGGCAACATTCAGACTATTGCTGAACCTCTCACTGTCTTTCAATGCTTCTTGAGTTCTCTGAATTGTACCAATGAGAAGGTTCATTTTCTCTTCCGTGTCTTAAGTCCTGGAACAAGAGCCTAAGAAATCTCTTTTCTCAAAGAGATGAGGATATCCAGTTTAGGACTTAGTCTGCATTTAAGTTCTTTTGCCTTATACTTTATCCTTTCCTTGTCTTTCTCAAGTTTTTCTATTTTCGCTTCAAATCCTGCAATTTCTTGTTCAATTACTGATATTGAGTCTGATGAACCTATCAGGTTGTCAGCAATATCATTTATTTCCTTCTGTGTTATGTCGATCTCTTTATCTATGTCTTTTGTCAAAATGTCTATTTTATATGCATCTCTATACAATTTCTTGAAGTCCAAAGTTGTTTTACCTAATACCGGTAATAAGGTTTCCATATGCTCCTTATTATTCTTTACTGTTTTCTCAAAGAATTTTTCCTTCTCCTTATTCATTTTCTCTCGGAAGGTGTCTTCATTTATTTGATCCAGTGTAATTAGGTTGCCAGTTATATACTTAGGCAATGTGTCTAATTGGCTCAAAGAATCTTTATTCTCTATAATACACTTTGGAGCTATCATCTTCAAAATTGGTAAAGTGTCATCTATAGCTTTATACGCATGTGCATTACACTCTGTTATTTTCTTTATTGAATCTAAGAGTACCTCTGTTACATTGGTAGGCCTGAATTCAGTCATAGATGTACTGGATGACTGTCCAACTATTTTCACAATTTGTAATCCGTCGGTGGTTGTGATAGCTTTGCTTTCCTCTTTCTCCGGAGGGTCAGTTTGTGTTTGCATTTCAGCTACCAAAGGCTTAGGCTTGTCAGATGTAGCCGGTGGCACTGTCTGTGAAGGAACCTGTTGCTCTGCCTATTTCTCAATGTTTTCCTCAGTATGAACCTGTTGCTCTACTGGTTTCTCAGTGTCCTTTCCTGAAGGTGTCTCTATTTTTGCCTCTGAAGCTTTCATTGTAGTGTCCACTGCCGGTTTTTCTTTGTTCACCTTTGTGTTGTCTACTGCCGGTGAATCAGTAGGTATTCTAGTTTCAGTGGTTGTCGGTGGTTCAGTAGATGCATCAGTATGCACACCTGCTATATCTGCCTTTCCCGTAACCAGGGGTTCATTTGATTTTTCAGTTTGTTGTTGTTCCCTAATTTCAATGTTTCCAACTTCAACATTTTTTGTCGGTGGCTCAGTTGCCACATCCCTCTTGTCAGTTGTTTCCTTGTCCATTGTTACCTTATGATTTTTAAAAAAAATCTTAGGTAACCCTTTCACTGGCTAATTATGAAAAATGGACATAAATTTTTAATACTTTCATTTAATAAGGGCTTAATAAATTATTTTGTACTAATATTTAATTCTTTAAGAATTAAATATTATCATATTGTGCAAAATAGTTAAATATCAAATTATGTCAAGTGAAAATTAGGTGAAATTCAATCAAAGATTTTTACCTTTCATGTAAATTAATTCTTTCAAGAATTAATTTTTATTGTAATGTGCAGAATTATTGTACACAAATATGTAGAAATCTTAATGAAAGTGAAAAAGAAATGTAAGTGGGTAAATCAAAATTGGGAGGAAAAATTGTTGAAAAAGAAAGTTGGGTAAAAGGGAAGTTACGGGTAGTTACCCAACTACTTTAGTTATGGATGAATTCTTTAAAAGGGGATTATTTTTATTGTTGAGGGATTCTCTCCTCTACGGAAAAAAAAGGAGATTTGTAACCAGATCAAAGAGAGTGGCCTTTGTATCACCGATTTGGAGAAATATTGATAAACTATGTTTTATCAATATTTGCAATTATTCATTGGAGGATTTTATCGATATTGAAAGACTGTGTGCTCTTAATATTCATTTATATGTTTCTTTGTACAAGCATTTATTTCATTTTCCATATTAATTATTCAAAATTATTAATAGACTTTGTGCTATTAATAAATGTTCATATTTTATTCTGGTCACAATTATTTATTTCTTGGAAAGGAGGGATTATTTTGAAATATAAAATTAACATTTGAGGGAGCTGCTCCTCTTTGAAAGCAGAGGAAAATCATCCTTCTCCGTGATGGTTTATCCAATGTTGCAATGTTTTGTTGTTGTCCATTGGGCAAATTGGTAAAGACAGCACAGTGACAAATTCATTTGCTAACATCCATCACAATATTGAATTCCTGTGTGTCAATGTTCATTGTGTATAACACCTCAGAGTTAGGATTTGTATCCTCATGTGGTGTTTCCATACTCTTTGTTGTCGGTTGTGTGTCATCAGTTTGTACTGGTGGAGTATCAGAGGTTGGTGGGGGTAAATTATTTGTTATTTTTAGGCTTGGAGGTCCACCTACCTTACCTTTCCCCTTATCCTTTTGGTAGACTCTGATAGTCTTTGGTCTTTTTAGCTCTTGTTGTTTCTCTTTTTCAACAAAAAATATATCCCACTGATTTGCAGTCTCTTCTGTTATTTCATTTACTCTACCTGCCATAAGTGCAACATGTCGGTGACCAGTTGAAAATACTGTCCGGTTTTCTTCACTGATCAGCTCATCAATTTCTTGTGTAGAGTTCACTGGGTGAACTGCAAGTAGCTTTTCTATTTTGATTTTCTTATCTAATTCAACAATAGATACCCTTCTATCTTCTAACCTTCTGTATAAATCATTGGGTATCTCATCCACAATTTCCATCAGAAATTTCTTATAGATGTCTAAGTGTAAGATAACACTATTTTCTATTCTCTCCTTTTCATCATTTGATAGTGTGTTAAATAACTTACTGATGTTTTTCAATTTCCCATCCTCAGTTATTTCATTCAGAAGTTTATCAAATGGTGGAATAACTTGTCTTTCTTTTCTTTTCTTTGGTGTTAATTTCTTAGCCGGAGGCCTAACTGCTTGTTGCTTTTGTCTTGTCCTTCTGGGTGTAGGTGAGGATACATGTGAGGGTTTTCTTTTTCTTTCTACCCTTTTGAATTCAACGGGTCTCACTGTCAGAAGAAGTAGCAACCGGTGAGAGATGTGTTTCCGGTTGTAGTCCTTCCAATTCACTCTCCTTAATACCATTTTTATTCAAAACATCTTCCTTTATTGCTTTTGCCTATCTTGAACCTCTCCTAACTATCTGCTCAGTTTTCTTAACTCTTTTCTAAGATTGAATGCTACTTTCAATTGTTTCAGCATTGCCAAATACTTTTTCTTTCGGTTCCTTAGGGGCTTATAAGAGGGCTTTTGCATAAGTTTCAACTATGTTGTCATCAGCCTCATATCCCATCTCTATAACCCAAACAGTCCTAGGGATAACTACCTCCATCCAGATTTCGTCTTTCTTGATCACAAAGCATATCTCTTTTTGATACTTATCAACATTTGCCTGAGATAGCCTTATTCTTGTCTTCATCTTTGCTTTCAAGGTTTGAAAATGTTCATTTGTGTTTTTCTCCCTATCATCTCCCATGTTGTTTAGTATATCAAGAAGTTGTTTTCCTACCGGGATATCAAAACCAAAGTCTTTCCTACCAATACCGGGAACTTGCTTGGTAATGTACAACATTAAACATACAAGCAGGTTGCCAAATCTGAAAGTTCCTTTCTTATCACCTTTGATTTTCTTCAAGTTGTCTATTAGTTCATCTTTAAGCCACTCACATATATCAATTCTTGCATTGTCATTCACCATGTCATATGCACTTTTAATACATAAACTGGAAACTGAGTTTAGTCTGTTTGCATGTGTAGCCTTATAACCAAGAATCATGCTAACAAATCTAACATTTATATCTTTCACATTGTTTACTCTTAGGGATCTTTTGTCAAAAGTTGCACCGGTTAGGGTCATCATTGTCATTTGAAACCTTCTTAGTTCTATCAGGCCTGCTACCAATGGAAGGTAAGCTTGTCACTGCCCTAACTGCCTCTTTAGTAATCTTATGGATGGAATCCAACCAAAATAACTCTCCATGAACTTTGCTCAAGACTATTCTTATCACATCTTTAGGAAAATCAGGGATACTAAGAAAATCCACAAAGCCTAGGGTTTCCACTATCTTGTGTCCCGCTTTAACATTTCCATGTTCATTATTTCTTCAACTCCTAGTTCCTCAATATGACAATGTATATACATTCTAGGATCCTTTGCATAAACTACTCCCTTAGGTATTTTTGAGAATGCTCCTAGGGTATCATCTTTCTTCACAATTTCTGGAATAAGTTTGAACATGGGTCTAGGGTGCTTAATAACTTCAATCATAGTAGGGTTTGCAATGAATTTAGATGCAGATGAAGAAGCCATAGTTATAAATACCTTAATCTGCCTTTAGGATGAATTGCTTGGATGAATTGCTTCACTTTTCGCTATGGGTGCCTTCGCTCGGGATTTTCGCATTCTCTGGAGATTTGAATGCTTGGTGAATGAAAAAGGAGCCAAAACACTTTCTTTATAATGTTATTTCTTTCAACTGCCACATTTAATGTCTGTTAGTTAAGTCAAAACTTAACTCATCTGCCGGTAAAGAAGTAATCCAACTTCTCACCATCAACCGAGGGTTAATTAGCATGTTTTCAATTAGTTGCCATACCCCCAAAGGATTATTTCTTAGTTAGATGAAGAATCTCCTGCCGGTGGAGTGATACTCTGCTCTACCAGTGAAGGAATAGCTTCACTAACATTCATGTCAGACTTTCTAATCCATTGTTTTAAAAATTCTTGCTTTACCTCTTCAACCTTTTCTTTACCTTTCAACCTGGGTCCTTTGTTATTTGTCGGTGATGCCTTACTTCTACAGAATTTTGCAATGTGTCCAATTTTGTTACAAGCATAACAAGTCACATTGTTTTCCTGAATAGCTTTCCCATAACCTATGTCGGTATGTGTTCTGCATTGATTAGATAGATGTCCAAATCTTCCACAAATATAACATTTTACATTCATTCTGCAATTTTGTGAATTATGACCAACTTTATTGCATTTAGAGCATTGATCAGTGGGTGCATTATTATTCTGATAGTTTCTAGATCTACACTGATTTTCTCTATGACTGTACTTGTTACAGTTGAAACATTTTCCATTGAATTTATAAGCATTAGGTTATCTTACCGGTTTGTTGTGATCATGATTGTTTGCAGTACCGGAGCTTTCACCAACTTCAAAGCCAAGGCCAGTTGTATCTCCATTATGTTTCTGATTCTTCAGCATGTCATCAAGTTCTTCTGAACTTTTTTTGAATTTCTCCTTGTGTTGATTTGCAGTAGCCAACTCATTTTTCAAGAAATCTTTCTGTCTCATGAGTTCAGTTTTGTCATTTTGTGTATGCATTAAATCTATTTTTAACATATCATTTTCATGACTGAGTCTTGTGTTTTCATTTCCAGCATCATTTAGTTTTCTAACCAAGTCATCTTCATTCTTCTTTCTATCTTCAATGTCTTTACAAAATCTCATAGTCATATCTTGCATCTCGTTCTTCATTGTATTGTTTTCTTGTCTCAGCTTGTTCACAAGGTCATTAAGAGTTTCTTTCTCATCATCATCACTCTGCATCTTCTTAGAAAGTTCTCTTCTTTTGTTCCTAGCAATAGTGAGATTTTTCTGAAGTCCTTGAATGATTTCCTGTGTAGCCTTCAGATCATCTTCAAGTTTGATATTCTTCACTTTTTTTGGATCATAGTCTACAAGAGATATTTCAAGTTACTTCCTCAAGTTCTCCATCTTTACCAATGTCAGAATCTTCCTCAAGCTATTAGGCTTTTGAAAATAGAGGACCAAGCTCTGATACCAATTGTTAGGATTCCCAAAGATACTGAGAGGGGGGGGTGAATCAGTATCTTGTTGGTTAATGGATTTTCTTAATTTATTAAATGAAAAGTATTTCAAAACTGTGTACCGGTAAACCAAAATTAATGCAGTAAATAAGAACAGTAAGCACAACATGAAAAGCACAACATGACACAATATTTTTAACGAGGAAACCCGGTGTGGGAAAAACCTCAGTGGGATTTGTGACCCACAATATTCGCTTACTGGCAAATAAGAGAATATTACTGTTACAATAGAGGCCTGCATATTTTGGAAGGCCAACTACCTAAAGCTCACTGCTTACATACAAAAAGAGAAGTCTCATTGACTTACAAAAGTGGATTATGAAAATCCAATGTCATGTACTGCTACAAAAGGGCATCTGTTATGCCAGATCCAGTATCGGTTTAAGCTCTGCAACTTCCAAAACCTTATACCAAACTCTGCCTTAGTATTCGTATCAATAATCTAACCATGTCTGCTTCATATATCCTATATTCAAATGTTCTCTAAGATCTCATACTTATATGTGAGCCTTATTACAATATGCCTTGTCGGCTTACAAAAAGATATTACAATTAATTACATTTTGCAATAAATAAAATCATGTCGGCCAGGGTGCCAATAATCAATCTTTTCGGTGCCGGTGAACGTATGCCAGTGTAGAGTCTGTCGGTGTTGGTGCCATATGATTGTAAGGTTGCCATCAATGACAATACCTTCAATCACCTACAATTTCTCATTGGAGTGTGCATTTGCCAACACAATTGACATGATAATATTGATAATGATCAAAGATCTCAATTGATAATGATAATGTTGACAAGACCTAATTGAAAATGCGACAAATACAAGAAACACAGAAGAATGACAAAATATCGACAAATAATAAAGATCAAGTGTGCGACATAGAAGAAATGTTAATAGGATGCGAAAAACCTAAAATAAGGTCACGTGAACATGTTAAAGTATGAAACCGCAAGTGTTGACCATTTTTAGATGCCTACATTTTGCCCCTCTTTGAGACAATGCAATTATGAGCATTTTTTCAAAGAACAAAGAAGACATATGCCCCAGATAATGACGGCATATATGCATGCCCCCTCGAGGAATTGGCCGGAAAAACCCAGAAAAAAGGCCAATTGATCAACAATGACAATAGGAAGGCAACACTTCGAATGGACTGAAAAATCAAAGATCGGATGGAGAAGATACAAGTGTCGGAAAGCACAAAAGTACCGTGACCAAAACATGAGGAAGGTGCACGTCCATCTAGGCACTTGGAAAATATATAAAAGGGGTTGGGAGAATGAAAATGACTCATTTGCACTCTCAATCATAGGAAGTTTGAACTTTGGACTAAGGAGATTACAAGAGGATGCAAGCATGACAGGACCAATGACAAGAAGGTTTGCACCCTCAGGACATGATAGAGATTAGGAGGACAGAGGGAGCTCGCTATGATAGGGACAAACATGCTCATTATGATTGAGACATCTTTTGCTATTATGTACTTAGCCAGCGGGCCATACTAGGACAGACAAAAGAAATGTTAGTAAGAAGAAATTAGACGAAGAAGAGTTAATGATGAAGAAAACCTTGCTTTCACGAATGCACAAAAAGTAAGTGAAAACCTATTGCAAAATGGATGCAACACACATGGAAATGAAGGCTAGGGCAAAAATGCAATTCCTTTACATAAAGACAAACACATCGCAGACAAGGAGTGAGTCAAAATAGCCTAAGACATACATGCCCCATAATGCTATGAAACACTCCGCAAACAGAAGACAAAAACAAAAAATGGACCATGAGCTATCCCGACCACTCTAAATCGCTCAATGACATCATCGAGCAACATAGGAATATGGTCAAAGCCAAAGATAAATCAATAAAAAGATAAGAGTCACAAATTCAAACAAGTCAAATAAACATCCTGATCTTGGTTGTCAAAAGTGATAATGTTGTGATAAAAGGACGATCATGGTGTCTGGTTTCAGTGAATTCAGTACCCTGTATAAGACCCATGATAATGTTGACAAAGAGATGGATAATGTTGATGTTGTTGATTGATACAACAACTTTGATCAGTTTGAATGCTTGCTCAGTCGAAAAGTGCATCTATTGATATGTGATTTTGTTAAAGCGCGGTGTTTATCATGTTTCTGTTTGATGTCTGCTCAAATGTCTGTTTATGTACAAAAGGGACAATTTATTGATGGAATGAAACAAAAGCGATTGTTTTTGGATTTTTAATGTTGTCCAATTTTTAGGGTTTTTTGAATTTTTTTGATTTTTTTTGTGCTTTTTTCACGACATTTTACAATTTTTTTAATTTATTTCAGGGCATTTTACAATTTTTTTGTGATTTTTTTAAGGACATTATTTGCTTTTTTTGGATTTTTTCAGAACATTATTTGATTTTTTTGATTTTTTTTTCAGGACATTATTTGATTTTTTATGACTTTGCCCCTAGTGTCTAGCAAGGCAAGGAATATGATGAATGGATAAATAGGCTTCCTGAAATGTCAATGGATAGATGGAAGACAAAGGCCATTTATTATGGAGACAAAGCAGATGTAATATCCAAGACATGCCACACGTTGGGATAAGGGACTGGACATGACAATGTTAAGCAATGAAATGGCATGAGGCACATGTCAAGAGGTTTTTGAAACCATGTTTTTTTGCATTTTACATCCTTATGTCAGATCAAGATCAAGGGACGGAAAGGAGTGCATGGACAATGATAGGATATGTATGGGATAAGCAAGATCAATAAAATGGATAAGGGATATAAATTAAAGGTTTGATAGGCTAAGGGATAGTGGTAGAAGGTTGCAATAAGCCAAGGAATATGGACGAAAGATTGTAATAAGAAAATGGATAAAGACCAAAAGATATGATAGACTAAAAGTTGTGAATAGGAAGCATGACACTCAAGAAAATCTTTAGCCTTGTTAAGATAAAAGGTGAAAAAAAGGATATCAACATGAGGGATGATAAGATAATGGAGGGCTATAGGATATGACAGATGATAGGATGATAGGATAATGGAGGAGTATGACAGGGTATGGTAGGATAATGAAAGGTGAAATGATATGATAGGATAGCAAATTGAAACTTGCCCCCAAGTATGGTATGCAAGAAGTTCATTGATTACACATGACGTCTGTTTGCTAGGTTTTCATCATGGTACTTGCCCAAGGTGCCTATTTGTCAGGCTTTCACTAGAGGACGAATGATTTTTCTTTACTCTTTTCTTTCTTTCTTTTAATTTTTCTTTTTTTTTTGTATTTTGACTTTTTGGAAGAAAATGGACACATGATAGGGGATGGATGAAGGACTCAATCACCTTTTTTTTGGATAGTAGCCTTGAAAAATGGACCATGACTATTAAAAGTATGCTCAAAGATGTTGGAAAGATAATGACATGGGACTAAGGCAAGGATTCATGCAAAGGATTGGATCAGTGAAATGGAAGGATGGAAAACATGCATTGGATAATGGATAGGATATTGGAATATTTGGGCTTCAGTGGATGGAAATGTTATCAAGATCAACATTGGCACACACCTTGAGGGGTGGTGGATTCATGGAGGAAAAATGGATCTCAGATTGTGAGATTTGGATGGAGGAAAGGATGGTGATTTTGGGGCATAAGGACCTAAAATGGATGAGGAAGGTGATGGAGGAATAGACTTGGAAGGTTTGGATTGAGTAATAACAATCTTGGATGCCAATTTTGATGCGTCTTTATAATTTTGTCCTTCAAGGAGCTGCTTGGTAACCCACATGGTTTTTGATTTTTCATTATTTTGTGGTTCCCTGGAACACATTGCTTGCACAAGGGATTTAGGAACCCATATTGCTTTTGACTTTTCTTTCTTTTTCTTAACGGGTCTTTGTGGCCTTTTGGATTTTTCTTTTTCTTTTTGGAGCATATTTTTATTTTCTTTGACATGTCGATTAGACTGGACATGTTGATCCTTTAATACATGTGGATTATTAGACTTACGACTTTTATAATTGGCATCCCAATTGCTTGGAGGGGGAAAGGAATGTATGGATGGATAGGAATGACATGGAGGTCATTTGCATGGATGGAATGTTATCAAATATGTGTGCCTTTGCTGACCTTGAATAAGGGATAAAGGGATATAGGGGCCTAAAATGGATGGAAGGGATGATGGGGAAGGCGTATGTTTGGATTTTGATGGAGAGATACCAACGTCTTGAGAGTGAGTTGTGTAGACATGACCCTTAAGATATTATTTGATATGGAGAGGTTCTTTCTTGAGAAGGTCTATCCCTTTGCCTTTATAATTATTTTGACTCATAGAGATACTCTTTGCTTTTAGAGGAAGACGTGAGTCCATTATTAGGTGGATATTATATGTTGGAAATGATGGGATCATGAAGAGGATCAAACTTGACCAAAGTGGAGGAACCCATTATGCATGTAGGGGGTTCACGAACATCTTGCACCAACATGTTAGAATCATGAGGGAGATTGGGATCACTAGGGGGATCAGGATCATGAGGAGGACTAGGATCAATGATAGGCTCTTTGTGCAATGGAATGGGAGGAATAATGGGATCATCAAAGGAAATGAGATCTTGGGGTGTATAAGGAGGATTAGGACATGGAGATGGAGGGATGACAACATCTTGTGGTGGACATGAAGCTGAAAGGATAGTTTGATCTTGGCAAGGAGGAAGATCATTAGATTCCTCTTTAAAGATACTTTGCTCTTGAATTTTAATGGGATCGTTAGGAAAAATAGAAGGGACATCTTGGTCTTTCTTAGGGAGTGGAATGTCAATGGGATTTGAAAGGGTGTCATGTTCTTGGATAGGGATAGGGGGATCATCAAAGGAAATTATATCTTGGTCAAATGGATTAGGAAATGGAAAAGTTTTAGGGTCTTGATCTTGATTAGTTTCAAGAGTTATTTCTTCATGCTTTGAATCTGCCTCTTGACATAGGGTTGGACTTTGGACATGCACGGGGGATTTTGGCAAGGAATAATACTTTGACATGAGAGGGATGGAATTTGTATGGGACTCTCTAAAAGAGAAGCATCTAGTGGCATTGAATCTTGCATTTACAAATAGTACAAGGGATTTGTATAAATACATATATATTAGCATGTATTTCTATTGCAAACAACCCTTGAGAGGATGCATTATTAGGTGTATCATTTGGAGGTAATGGTGGAAATTGCTCTTGTGAATATTTAGGAGATGTTATGGAAGGTTCTTGTGAAGCTTCAAAAGGTGTAGGAATAGATGCCACTGGAGAGTCAATTTGCTTATGCGGGAGTGAGCCATTGCTAGACATGGGTTGAATTTGTTGCTGATATTGGACAAGTGGAATTTTTGTCTCTTGTTTTGAAACGTGATTCTAGACTTGATTTGTTTCAACTTTTTGTGGGGCACAACTTGCTTGCTCACATGCCAAGGCCCATTGTAGGTGTGCATCAGTTACGAAAGATCGATGCTAAGGACTTGAGGCCAGGTCTCTTATAATGCGTGGGAGGTATTTTTGAGGATTGCTTAAGATTACTTGGTCCAAAAATTCCACAAACTTCGGATTGTTCATTGCCTCAATAACTTCAAAATCTGTGTACGATTCATCATCTGAATCTGCATCTTCTTGGAAATTTGGTAATGATTGAACTCGAATATAACCATAATCTAGATGAAAGATGCATTGACCATCTACCAAGGGTCTTTGTGGCTAAGGACCTTGACTTAACTGATTTGAACAAAAAATTGGTGACACATTCGTTGGTGGCATTGGTGAAACATTACCACATTCTAGTTGCAAAATTGATTCAAATTGTGGTGGTGGTCCTAATTGAGAAATTCCATATTCTGGTAGCATTTTTGTAGGTGAACCAACATTTGGATTAAATCTTGGTTGTATTATATTGCCTTGTTGTTGTGTTCAGTATAATTGTGATTGCCTTGGATTAAAACTTGATTGCATTGTGTTATTCAGTGGACCAACCATCGGTTGATATGTCAAACTTTTTTGCATCACAGGAGCTTGGAACCTTGTTTCAATAGACATGTCACTATGCAATACAATATTTTGGGGATTTTGATTTTTAAGGATGATGTATGCAACTAATGCAACTTAAAAGGATGACAATGCAAATTATGTTCTTGATCTTTTTGGAATTTTTGGAATGACAATGAAATGCAACTAAGTGCAACCTTATCAAATTATAATGCAACCTATGTTTTATGGTTTTCAAGGTTTAGACAAACTTTTTGAAATGCAAACCTAAAGACTCAACCTTGGGAAATTAAGATGAAGTCTAGACCTTAGTAGGACAAGGACCAAAAGAAAATGGACAAATGACAATGTTGCACCTATACCCTTGGATACTAAGCTAGGTTTGATGAAATATTGTTGACAAAAGGACAAATTGTGGGCAAGGTCAAGACTCCCTAACGAAAGAGGACAATGATAATGAAAGAGGACAATGATAATGACAATGACCTAGGGGAATGAAATTGAAAAATGAGAATACTTACAATGGACTAAAATGGAGGATAATTCATATGGGTCCTAAAGACCTAAGTTTTCAGTATGCAAGGGATAACCCTAAGTGACATGAATTTTGAAACAAGGATTTCCAATGTTTTGGCAAGCCATGTTCAAATGTTGGATGAATACTTGGACAAAATTTGGACCTTTGTTTGAACTTGGTTTTGATTTTAAACTTGTGTTTGAATTGTTGGAATTTGTTTGCTTTTGAAAATCAAGGTTGTTTATGACCACTTGTGACAATTGTTTTTAATTCAACCTTTAACAAGCATAGAAAACAAGATGTTTGTTTGACTTGGACCCAAGACAATCATGCACCTTCAAAAACAAATCCTATGGCTAGCAAGGACAATAGTCATTGGCTTTCACTTGGTTTCCTAGCTATGCCTACTCAAAGCAGATATGTAGATGCTTGACCCCACTAGCTCCACTCCATGACACTCACTTCTCTGGGGCATCCAAGCATCAGTTCCCATGATAAGTCCCCATGGCGAACTTTGTATCTCTACTAAGAGCCGTAAAAATTTGAGATGACATCAGAGGTCCAACCTCCTATACTAATGACTAGAAAGTTTTTGGTCTCTAAACACAAAGGTTTTAGTCAGGGCATCCATTCGGGTGGACGTAGATCTAACGAATTTAATTGTCGCTACACCATTCTAGCACCCGTTGTCTGCAACTGTCATTGCAACTATAGTTATTTA
Source organism: Cryptomeria japonica (assembly GCF_030272615.1). Lineage (NCBI taxonomy): Eukaryota > Viridiplantae > Streptophyta > Pinopsida > Cupressales > Cupressaceae > Cryptomeria > Cryptomeria japonica. The sequence goes on along the minus strand of NC_081406.1, from coordinate 291,181,117 downwards.
GAGTGGTTTGGAAGAGCTCGGTCTTAGCCCGTCACCACTTTGGGTCGTTCCCTCTCACCAATTTCTGTGCGAAGTGCCAGACGAATCGGGAGGCAGGCCCACTTCTAAGGGTAAAAACACAAGCAAAATAAAAGAAGACAAGACAAACATTGATTGTTGAACCTCTAGAAAATTAAATGATTTTATTGATCCATTTGCATCCTAATTAAGACTAGATGAGGTTAATTCCACATTAATTTAAAAAGGATTTGATCAATTTAAACCATAATTAAATGAAATTTGTTGTTCAATTTAAACCCTTTGCTTGCATGAAATGTGATTTTTGTTGTTGTTCTTTGACCCAAATCCTAATTAAAACTATGTGAGAATTGTAGGGTTAATTCAAACCTCCTAATTAGGCTATGTGAAGAATTGTTGTTCATTAAAACCTCCTAATTAAGCTATGTGAAGAATTGTTGTTCATTAAAACTTCCTAATTAAATATGTGAAGATTTGTTGTTCATTGCATGTTAATAAATCTTGCTTAAGTCATTGTTTAGACTCCATAAAGCCCACATGAAACATTAGATCCTCTCATAAAACCTACATGTAACAACATATTAGTGCAAAAAACCTACATGCAACAATGGATTAGTCCAAAAAACCTACATGCAACAATAGATTATTGCAAGAAACCTGCATGCAACAATGGATTATTGAAAAAACCTTGCATGCAACAAGAGATTAGTGAAGAAAACTTGCATGCAAAAATAGATCAACACATAAAACTTGCATACAAAAATAAATCAATATCTAAAACCTGCATGCAAATATTAGACTCACAAAATTATCAAAATTAACATGATTCACGTCAGGTTCACCAGAAAATGTAACTACGAATTTAGGCATAAGGTTCATAACACTTAAAATCCAACCACAAAGCTAAAATGTTATGAAATTGTTAGATAGTTCAGATAACCAGAAGACAACTGAGAGGGGGGTGAATCAATTGTCACAGATTACCAAAAGCATTAGCAATTAAACTTTAATACTGGAACCCAAAACAATAATACCAGAATAATAGTTAATCCAATTAAGCATAAACAATAATCATAGAATAAAAGTCATCCACACAACACCAAGATTTGTACGTGGAAAACCCGATAAAGGGAAAAAACACAGTGGGAAGCCAACCCACAGTCAGATAATACTTCTATAGTAAGTATGTGAATTTACGATGAAGGGGCCTGCACTTGCAGGAAGGCCAATAGCCTAGAGCACACTGCTCATCACAAAAGGAGCCTCACTGACTACATACAAATCTAGACTACTATCTGGAGAAGTGTTGAACTGCAAAAGATAACAACTCCTATGCCAGAGTACGATTCCGGTTAAGCTCAATACCGGAGGACTAAATCTGCTTACACGAACCCAATTCAATCTCCAATGATCGACCAAATCCTCGGCCTGAATGATATTACATTATTTGCACATTACATTCCTTGACCATGACCTCTTATATTAACCATGATGATCTACAATGAGATCTTAAATCTATTTATACAAACCCTCGACCATAAACAATCAGGTCGACCACTAGATAATAAACCAATTACATAATTACAAACTATGTCGGCCTTAGACCAAAACAAATAATATCAACACATAAGACATCCCGGAAATACAATAATAGGTCCTATCCACACGTTACATTAATGTCATTCCATAACCTAGATTAACCGGGACCAAGTATAGGTCCACATGCTTCAGAAATGATCTCCAACCGCCAAGTCTCAAACATGGTCACCAACAACATCTTGAAACTCCATCAAAAACTGCACCAGCACCAATTATGCAATTCATCAAAGATCTCCACCAAAAGCTCTGCCGGTGAAACCCTCACTGGAACTAGAAACCAATATTCTAAGCAAGAAGGATAGCATCCAATCACCAGACCAAAACCAACTGATCAAATATGAGTATAAGTATCATGAATAAGCCAATTCCATCACCAGATTATACTGAAGTCTACCAGATCATGCCAGATCCAAGTTAACCAGAAAACACTCATCCTACCGGGACCAGAAGTGTGTGGGTAAAGCATCCAAATAGCTAGTGTTGACATGAATGACAAAACATCAATGCAACACATAATCAATTCCACCAAATGGCCAACAATATCCCCCTTTGGCATTGATGGCAACACTAGATGTGAAAAACATCTAAGTACCAAGAAATGCCAAACAAGTCTCCCCCTGTGGAAGAGAGCCAACAATCACCTGCATATAGGTCTGAATATCAATATCTCTCCCCCTGTGAATAATATTTCTCCCTCTTTGATATTTACTTTTTCACATCACTATCTCTCCCCCTTTGACATCAATGCCATAAATCTAACAGAAATATCAAAGCAAAAACATAAGCCTCTAAATCTTAAATCTGACTACTCCCCTTGAGCAGTAGCATCCCACATCAGTGCCAGAATGAATAATGTCTCTGATAATACATGTTGGACTGATGCCAAACCGCATCAATCAAGTCTCTACCAGAGGGGCAGAAACCCCCAATCTGTCTCTCAGGTACTCAAATGCTTCCTTGGATAAAGGTTTAGTGAAAATATCTGCAATATGTTCTTTAGTGTTCACAATTAATTTAATCTTTTGATCACTATTATCATTATTGGATTGTTGGGATTAAGGTGTGTCAACCTTTGCAAATTCTAACATTGATATTTTTATTTATTTATTTATTATTTGATTTAATTTATTATCTATTAATGGCAAATCATATATTGGGACCCATTGGTTTGGTGTCATCCTATTTGATAGTGATTGTATGACACGTGCATCCTATGTGGAGGTAGTTGTCCCACTTAGAGGATCTTGGAAGTTGTATTCTCTATGAATGGAAGGAGGATCCATCGTTAATCATTCAAAAGCATTTAATACACTTGTTACCCAGTTGGGTTTTGTTGGTACATAAAGATGGAGGAGAATTTATGCATTACATTTCTTTGTTCTTTTTCAAACTCATGGGACCATCTTGTGATGGTCATTGGGAGGACTACCACCAAGTTCAAGATGGATGAGGTGGTTGCATCATTACTTTTTGAAGAAATGTGAAGAATTTTTTTTGAAACGGCTAAGGAGGCTATTGCAATTTGTGGTAGATCAAATAAGAAAGGCAAGGACAATAAATCTAAATCCAAATCTCATGAAAATTCCAAGGTGACATGGGAACTACAAAAAATATGGTAAAAATAATTTCTCTATGTGACTAACAAATTCTCTCACGATGATAAAGATGCTTTTCTTGTAGCCTTGGAAAAAAACATTGGAAGATGTGTGGTTGATAGATTTAGGTGTAGCTTTTCACATGACCTCACATAGAGGTTGGTTTATAAAGTAATAAGAATATGATGTTGATAAGGTGCATCTTAGGGATGACTCTTATTTGAATATTGTTGCCCATGGAATACTCAAGATTAGATTCCCTGAAGGATTCCTTGGAATGCTCCTCCTTCAGACAGCTGGTATCATTTGAAAAGTGATTCTCGCACTTTGTCGGTTCTAGGGAAAATCCAATGTGCACTATCTTAGCTTGAAAATCGATGGTGAGTCTTCTACTAGTCTCCCTTTCCACTTTGTTGGGTGTTCCATATATTGTTAGTTTTTGGTGTTGCATCCAACTCTACTATCTAATATATGCTCAATTTGTTCTTGTTGTGAAGTTGCTCATTCAAAGAAACTTCTCTACTATTATATTATTTCTTAACCATCCTTCTTGATATTTAGGAAGATATATGATGTTGAATATGGGTGATATGATAATTTCTTCTTGTAACTCAACCTCATAAGTGTTCCCTAAATCAAACTTTCCAAGAATCTTACATGGATGAAAATTCTTCAAATTTTACTTGTACATGCTTATTGTAAATCCTTCCTTCTTGGGATATACCTATCATTCCTTGCACACACACCCTACTTTTTCACTTGACAAAGATAGGTGCCCCTATTTCTTTTGCTTCCCTTGGGTGTTTTGTACCCTTCTTTTTTTTTCGTGCTTTATTTCTTTGCTTGTTCCTCTTTTGTGATCAAGAGCTAGATTTTCTCTTATTGAATTTTGAAAAGAAAAGTCCCAATCCTTAATCTTCTTTTTTTGTTTCCTCTCCTCAATTGGGCATCGATGTTTGATGTTTCTCCATTCTGAAAAATTAAAAAAAAGGATCCTCGATCCTCAAGGCTTTGTTTCCTCCTCCCTTGCCCGTGTCCTCGACAAATTTGAAACTTGGTAAGATTGATCCCCAACCCTTTGTACTATCACTCAATTAGGCATTTATGATGGTAGGTGGGGAATAAATGGTTCCCTAATGCACGAGTTTTAGATTTTAAAACCCCCTAATTTGTCTTTTCGTCTTGTCATTGCAAACTTGCATCATTCCATCTTTGAGCTCTACAACTAAGATCAAACCCTAAGCATTTTTTTAGCAAAAATGCATTTGATTTCTCATGCTCATAGCTTGTTGGGATTTCAACGTCTATGATAAGTCTTAAATAAAGTCATTTTTTTGTTGCGTTTGATTGGTTGTTTCGATTCAAGGTAAGTTCTTTTTCCCCTTTCATGTTTTCTTTTATGCAATATTCGTTTGCTTGTCTATCTTTTCTTTGTTTGGGTTTGTTTGTTTTTTGGATTGATTAGGGGACTTTGGCATTGTTGTTTCCCACTTTTCCCCTAGTTTAAGATCTGGATTTTTTGTTTTGAGTTTTACCAAAGCCCCAATTAAGCCCCGATCTTTCTCAAAATTAGATCATGACATTTGCATCCTTTTGCTACCTTGTTATACATTAGTCCTAAGCATGCTCTCTCCTCCTTAAAATTTATTCTTTGTCACATCCTATCTATTTACTTGCTTTAATAGTGCAATAATCTGGATTAAATTATTAAGTTAATTATCTCATGAATACTTGAATATGGATAAATATGATAAAATTAGAAATACAAATGTAAAGATGAATTATTATGATATTTAACCGATAGGCTATATATTGTGGGCATTGCCCACCAGAATTCAGTAGTCTCGCGTTGGTTTTTTCTGGCTGACAAATATTTCCCGTCATATACAGTTGTTCCATTAGCATTTCTCCAAATATGCAACCTCTTATAATTTACAATTTTCTAAGAATTATTTTTTTTTATTTTTTATTTTATCTTCTTAAGAACTATTTTTATATTGTTTATTTTTATTTTCTTTGAAATCATTTTAAATTTATATGGTTCATCCAATGTATTTTGAAAAGAATACTATTAGCAAGTAAAAAAATAAATCAAACTATTAAGATCTGTCTAATTTATTTGGAATGAATTAAACTTATTTTGAATGAACATAATTTATTTGGAATTAATTAAATTTATTTTGAATGAGCATAATTAATTTTAAAATATTTGAAATGAGTCCAATTTATTTCAAACGAGTCTTAAGATTTTTCATATATATATTTTTAAATGTGTAGTAGTAATTAATTCATGCTATTAGAAATAGTTCTTTAATGGCAGATTGGCAAGATATTGAGATGGACAACACTGTCATATAATAGAGAGAATGGTATTATTGAACTAGATGACAACATATGTGAAGAGATTTGTGATGTATAATATGTTATCTTGAAAAAGGGGAAAATTAAGATTGTCATATGCACAAAAGGGGAATGACTCCATTTTTTAATGATTGATAGATTTTGTAAAATGATTCATTTTGTTGCAAGTAAGAGGACTAGGATGATATGGATGTGGTGAATCTATTTTTGAGGGAGGTTGTTGACCTTAAATAATTCACCAAGGAACATAATCTTGAATGGAGACACAAAATTTGTTGGTAATTTCTAGAGGACTTTGCGAAATAAGTTGAAATGTATGATATTAAGTTTAGTTCAACATACATTCATAATTTGATGGCTCAAAAAAAGATATAAACAAAAATCTTGAGAAATTGTCAAAATTTCTTGTAAGAAACAAACCAAGAATTTTACAAACTAAATTTGCAAACCAGAAGTTAGTTAATAGAAGCACTTGCAAGATACCTATTAAATTGTGTATGTGCATACTCCATGAGGTGTAGGTAGGTTGCATGTTACATAAGATGTGAACATGGGTAGTGTTTAAGCACAATGTTTTAAAAATTATATGAAGAAGCAATAATCAAAAGCATCAACAACTCACACAAAGAAGTATCAAATGCAAATAAAATTTTGACTTAAAAGGGGAGGGAAATGAAAGTTTAGGTAGGTGACTTGTTTCTCACTCATTGATGAGAGAGAGGTTTCCAAAAGGGATCTATCCTAAGATCAAATAGAAGAAATCGGGACTATGCAAAGTGTCAAAAAAAAATTGATGATTGTATATGAGATAGCATTGCTAGATAGAATACAAATTTATCCAGTCTCTAATGTTGTAGAATTGTACCCTTACAATGAGGGAAAACTCAATGAATAATTGAAGTTGAAAATGTTGGATTTGAAGCAACTACTAAAAAGTAAAGAGGGAATAAAGAATCATGAACTCTAGAATCATCAAGAACAAATGAGAGGTAAATATACCAAGATTATTTGGTAAAATTGAAGAATGGGATCATTGAAGATGCTACTTGGATGGGTCCATCCAAATTTGGTTATCATGGCTGGTCATTGGAAGAACTAACTCAAGTTTCATGAGAAAACACTCATGTTTTTCTTTATCTATATAGAGAGTTTGATGTAGGAGTATCCCTAATTGCATGACAATTGATATCAACCAATAATAATAATAGTTTCACATGGCCTTTTCATATGTTGACCTTTAGTCAAACACCTCACACAAAAAACTTGAAAATACTAATTGATCTAAGAAGTTATTTATGATGGGTTTTCATAGAAAGTGCTCATATTTTTCTTTATTTATCTGGAGAATTTGATGCTGGAGCATCCCTAATTGCAACCAATTTATATCAACCAATAATAATATTAGTAATTTTCATGTGGCCTTTCCATATGTTGACCTTTAGTCAAATACTTCACATAGAAAACTTGAAATGGCTAATTGATCTAAGAACTAATTAATGATGGGTTTTCACTTTTATAGATGAACCATCATCAAACTCAAGACAAAAACAACCTTTGCTTGTTTCAAACTGTTAAGAGATGTCATGACACTTACCAATTGTTAGCTTTATGATGTCTTTAGGAATTAAGTGCATTATTTTTGTGAATTTCTTTTATAGATGGAGGATCCACCCTTGTATTTTGTACAACAATTCGACACCAGTTGTGACTATTTTCAATGCTGCAAAATATTTCATTTTACCTTGTTCTTTTATAAAGAACCATAAAAAAAGATTACAACATTGAATAAATAGTTTTTTTTATTTTTTATTTTTCTTCACATGAGATTGTTTTTACTTTTTCAGGAGAAAAAATTAGAGACATGAACCACATATTCCTTACAGACTTTTCACGATGATAAAAAAACCATACTCCAAAATTTGAACACACTAGCTAGATCAAGAGAAGTTTTAAATAACAAGTGAACACTAAAGCCACAAGTTAACAGCTCTTTGATTCACAAGTTTATAGCATAACATAAATAGAACAAATTAATAAGTTCTAAGTTGTCTGATCTTCCTGTCTAAAGAACATTTTGTATTCATATCAGTATTTTGGGTTAGCATGTTACTGGGCCCGTGAAAGAGAAGTTTGGCAACATCCTATTATGGTGAATGGAGTTACTGAATGCTCAATGTACTAAACTGAATCTCAAAGTGTTCCTACTGACAACATTTTTTTTTTCTCTGCTGAAGACTAAAATAATGATCATTTTGAGTATTATCTCTGTGCGCTTTGATCAAGCAACAAGGTTTGAGAAATCCTGTGTTTAGCTCTATTTTTATAGTATGATCAGATAGCCTAATATTTGAAAAAAGGTGCATGAATATCATAATTTAGCTAAATGTTTGGGGTGCTTGAGTGAAGGATCTGTATGGTATAACATGGATTTTATAATAGATCAGAATTTTGTGTGTTGAACTCAAATGGTGTTACTTTTTCCCAGAGACTTTAGTTAGGATGCAAGGATTAGGTGGTCCTTAGGTCGAATTCCTCTCCATTACCATATGCTTAGATAAGTTTATTGTTTTAAGTTCCAGTCTCAGAGTAACTGTTGCCAACTTAACCCACAATTAAAAACTTTTTCTGTACCAATTGGCAATCACTCAACTACAACTCCATGTGAATCCTATAAGCATTAAGACTTTTTCGACTGGTAAAGAAAATGGACAGGAATAACATCTGAGTAATTTCTATTGCTTTCATAAAATTCTATTTCGAAGCAACATTTGAAGTCTCAAATATTAGGACCTCCCATATCGACTATTTAGTCAAACTATGCAGCAGTAAGAAACTTGTTAGCAAACATCACCCCAACAACTGGATGAACACTGCGAAACCCTAAATCCATTCTTGCCTGCAGCCTTAGCTCCTTCACTAGCTATCTTTTTCAGAGCTCAACATCTACACTCTGGGAAATATAGTATAGCAACCTTTCTTAGAGATGATCAGATGAATGAGGGAATTTCACTTCAGAAAGAAAGAAAAGCAAACCTCTTATATGATAAAAATTACTAATCACACCAGGGAATCAAAGGTTTCAGTGCACTTTGCATCTCATAAATGATTTCATTAAACTGACTGAACATCTCACCCAATGCTTTCACGCAGAAAGAGCTGTCAAAAAGTGCTTTCACATAGTGCACTGTTTTGATTAACTTTGTGCAAAATTCATAACAAAAAAAGAAGGATATAACTAGTCCCGTTTAAGCTGTTAAGGTTTCAGAAAATTGGTGTGATAGGGTTTGCCTTCTATTACATAGCATTCACTGCTTCAAGGAGAAAGAACTGTCCAAAAAAGCTTTCACATAGTTCAGTATTTTGATTAACTTTGTGCAAAATTCACAACAAAAAAAGAAGGGTTTACCTAGTCCCGTTTAAGCTGTTAAGGTTTCAGAAAATTGGCACGGTAGGGTTTGCCCTTTAAAACATAGCATTCATTGCTCGCCCTTCTGATATGATGATTAGTAATGGTATTCTGAGTCTCAAGGTACTTGTAAGATACTAGTACCAAATTCTATTCAATTTGTCCAATCGTCTTTTGATAATCTTATTGCGTTCGATCTGCTTTAGGTTTTCAGCTTGCAATTTTGATTTCTCTTGATTGGCTTGTTGCCTTTTCGCCACAGCCTCCTCTTTCTCTTGTGCCAACACCATTATCTCGCTCTCCAGAGCAATCTTTTCCGCTACCCATTTGGATTTTTCAGCTTCCAGAAGCAACCTTTGACTCAACAACTGGGAGATCTCAGCCTTAACCGCTGTGAGCTTTGAATCTGTGATCAGCTGTCCCTGCTCTAACAGAGCATTGGAAAGCTTATCAGCTTGAAATTCCGAAGATTCGTCACGAGTAGGGTGCCCGTTTGCTTCCAACCCCATCTGCTTGCCAGAGTCTTCAGGGGAGTTATTTCTGGCGGAAGGTAAAAATGAAGATTCCTCTTGTCCCCTAAGAAAAGATCTGAACTGCATCCTAGGAAGCCCAATTGTCGTTCGTGGTCTCTTCGTCACAATGGCTCCATCTAACACTAGTGATCCTTTGCTTATATCTCTCTGCTTGAGAGAATTTTTTGAAGACGATTGCAGATGCCCACATTTTTTGATATAATCTAAAATGTCTGAAATTCCTTGTCTGATCATCTTATTTTCTTCTGCAGTTTTGGGAATGTTCCTTCCACAGAGAATGAATGCATTGATGTAGGGTTCTCCATCTGATATAACCTTGGAAGGCATGGAAGGGTTGTTAAAGGCCTCGAGTGCCAGAGCCTGAAGGATTGTTGGGTAGTTAAAACGACCCCCACCATTTTTCTGGATACGCCCAATATGATGCAGAATTCTCTCCTTAATGAAGTTACACCAGTTAAATTGAACGCCCTTGGATAATTCAATTGCAGTTTGGACATTTTTAAATGGAATGACTCTCTCCTGTTTTATGCCCAAAAGCCGAAAAACTAAAAACTTTGCGGCAAATTGAATTGCAGGATCCCTTATAAGATCAAATTGTAATCCACTTACAGTTGCTCCGTCTTGAGAATTTGTAAGACTCGTTTTCAATGCAATTCGGTCATGAGGAGAATAATGTGCAACACTAACATCCTTACCAGAGCTCGGCAGTGCAGTAATTCGCTGAATAGTTTTCTCTGTGATCTCAAGTACATGGTTCCCAATAGCCAACTTACCATCTTCCATACACTCTATAATTGCCCCGCATAGAAAACATTCAGCTCTGTAGACAACGGCCCCTAGAAATGGCACAATCCCTGCTCTTTGAAAAGCAGACCGCTGATCTTCATTCAAATTCCTTTCCCATTCTTTCTGGAGAATATCAACACTTACTTCTGTGATTCGAAGCGACTTTCGTGCAGATTTTCGATGATCCATTTTTGAAAAATGGTCGAGTCCTCAAGATTATCCAAGATTACACAAATGAATACTCGCCTTTTAAAATGGATGGCCTCAATATGGCACGCTGGACTGTACTGTACTGCATTACTTCAAAGTGTGAATACTCTTATTGCCAGCTTAACTACCTCAAACTAACTTAGAAACATCACATCATCTCAAACACTTTCTCGATACCCTAAAAATAATTCTGTTGCCAAAGTACGAGAGGTGAGGTATTATCCACTCTCGGTGACACCCTTCGTCATAAGGGCTTTTCTTCAGGGTAGTTAGCTGTATCAAGACTTCAAATTTTAATTGTTTTTTGATTGAGGGTTTAGACAAATTTAGATTAGTCTAGCAATTTAATAGGGATGCATGAGTCATGGGCTAAATCTATTCAGCTAAGAGTGGAGAATTGAGGGGTCTTCTTTCTGCTAAAGTCGTTAGGACACGTTCCTTTCCTCATACTCTCACATTTGAAAGGGATCTTGCACTTAGCATGATTTGATTCTTAGTGGGAAATGTCTATTAATTGAAAATTGTCTTGTCAAGGGTTCTTTTGATGACAATTCCTTCTTGGTTGGCTCATTTGGAATATTCAACTTCACCAAGAGGCCAGGAGCTCAATAACTAAATTATAATTTTATTTTTGTTTAATAGAGGAATCAAATATCTATGGGATTTGTGAAGCAAAGAATTAATACACAACACTCGAATGTTCTTCCACAAGAGCCTTCTTCTCGATTCATATAGGACAAATTCAAGGGAATTGAACTTGCAACAATTGACTATGTTTTCTAACAACTTGTTTGTCTAATCTATATACTCCTAAAAAATAATTTTATTAGAGACGCGATATTTATATAATTTATATTAATGAAAAGTATTTTTCGATATAATTATGTGAGAAATAAATTTTATGTCATATGTCATGTCATATCTTGTATTTTTTATTCAAATAATAGGTACATAAAAACTAATCTAGATCATAGTACTAAGAGAGCTAAATATTCGAATATTGAAATATTAAATTTTAATATAGAAAATTAAATGCAAGGAATAAGGCACTTGATTTTAGGAATAGTGATATTGTATGCATATGGTAGTATACTAAAGGCTCTCTATCTTAACATTGAAGTCGGTTTCTCATTGTTGCGTCATATGAAACGTCCCTAATAGAAACTACAAGTATTGAATTTGACATGTTTGCGACACTTAAATGTATGAAAAATGAAAAAAAAAATCAATTTATTGTTAATTTTTAATTTTATATTATTTTATCTTCAATTCCACCTCTCAACTACCACTCACTAAGTTTAACTGATCAATCAATTTTGTGTTAACTTCATAATTATCTCAACCAGATCATCTTATCGAAATAATATTTTTAATTTTGAGGGAACAACAACAACAACAACAACAACAACAACAACAACAACAACAACAACAACAACAACAACAATAATAATAATGTAGTCTTAATAGATATTTTTCTTTGGACAATAGTTTTATAGAAAAATAATAATATAATTGTTTTTAAGTGGAGTAATGAACAAATATGATATCTTCGCATACTTTACCTAATTTCCTCTAAAAATAGGTATGTTAGTTTATACTTTATCTTGAGATCTCAACAACTTGTCAACTCTATAGAGGGTGAAATATGTGGCTCTAGTTTGCATTCTCATGATGTTGTATAAGTACGCTAGAATACTAAAATCCTATGTCGTGGTATTGAAGTTGGTTTCTATTTGTTTGTACTTTGCCTTGAAATCAAAATGGTTTGTCAATTTTATAAAGGTTTGAATATATAGTTGGTTTCTATTTGTTTATACTTTGCCTTGAAATCAAAATAGTTTGTCAATTTTATAAAGGTTTGAATATATAGCTCTAGGTATTTTTGCACATACAAATTTGTTCAACTTAACCTTTATTCTTTAATTTGCTTGATTCACTAATATTGTGATTGCTAAGAGCTAATGGTGTTTATAAACACTTGTGAATATTGTTGAATCACAAGGCTCATTCTTCTGGGTCAACTTTCTTAATAGATACAACTTTATGAACATGAAAATAATCAAGGACGACAATATTTAAACATTATATGTGTTAATGGGGTCTTGGTATGTTGGTGAAGTTGAATGGTTATTAAAGAGACCACTAGGGATCAAGTCTTGCTAAGTGCAAGGCTCTACACCATAAGGGATGAATGAAAAATCCCCCAATAAAAAAAACATGAATATGCTCTAGAATTATGCAATGTAAAATTATATTTTATAAAGTTTTATAATCAAAGTGCTCATAACATTTTCTTCCTTCAACATGTATAACATGAATATGTTCTAGAATAATGCAATGTAAAATTATAAAGTGTTCCAATCAAAGTGCTCATAACATGTTCTTTCTTTAACATGAATTATTTTCAATGATTTATAGATATGAGAGGATGATTAAATAAATGCACATTGAATGATTTTCATATGGGTAGGAGTCAAGCAAAAGTTGAATTTAAATTTTTTTTTTCTAGGGTTAGTCTTACAACACAAAATTAAAATATGATATGAAAGCAATAATGCCTAGATAACAATAAAAATTTAGATATAAATAAAAAATATAAACATAAGAAATATTAATTGTAAAAAATGTATAAATATAAATAAGACAAAACTAAATATAAAAATTATTATTCAAAATTAATAAAGACATAAAAAATAAATTCAATTTTACATTATAAATTGTTGTTTATCAAAATTATATTATAAAAATAAATGAAGAACCATATAAAAATTTATACAGTTACAAGTGTACTACTTTTTTTCATAAACTAGTCTAATGGATATAGTAACGGTTTATATGTACTGTTGTATTTATGCTCTCTGTCTTTGCACTCCAATTTGATTATCAATATTAAGTTTAATTTTAAAATAGTATATAGTCGGGAAAAACATTGAAATAGACATCAATTTAAACACTGATTCTCCAAATACTTATTATTATTATTAATATTTTCATGATGTTTTCCTAATATGAATCTCTTAACTTTTAAAATTATTTATTTTGGACAATCATTTAACGGAGCCGTCATTAGATGACACAGTATTCAATCCCAATTAACCAGCCAGTGAGGCGGAAAAAAAATCACTTGGGAAAATCAACATTGAAATGTGGGAAATTTGAATGATTACTAAAATCTAGCTTAAATTCTGTGACTGTACAATTGATGCTGTATAATGTGGGCAATGTCTAATCAGCATGGTACCTATTGACTGTAATGTTCTAATTAATTTAAATTTGGAATTTAAGATGTTTTACGAGTTTTAATTTAATGGATATTGGATAGGTTGGATATATAATATGATGTAGAGATCTATCATGATTATAGATTGATGTAAATATCTTTTAAATAATTGAATCCAGATTACAATTGCAACAACAATATCCACTCTCCAAATCTCACAAATCTAATAGATTGATTTTGTTTTGCATATTGAGATTGGTGTTTAATTAGTTAGCAATAATATTTAAAAAGTGTTATCAAATGATTGATATGTAGAAGTATTTAAGGTTGTGTTGTTAAGCATTGAATATTTATATTTTGAATTATTTTGTGTAATGTTTGGCCAACAAAGTTATTATATATATATGTGTGTGTGTGGGTGTCTTGCATGAAATTACTTTTAATCTAAGAAACTTGTGCATTCGAAATTCATAATTTAAGCACAAATTCAACATTTGCTTAACTTTATGAAGAAGGGTGTAGAAAAGACAATCTAGATTTGGAATGTATTTTGCAAACTCAAAGTCACTTGTACCTTAGATTAGAGCATAAATGAAAGATAAAGAAATCAATGCAAACTTGAAGAGCATCAAACATTCCATGATTTCTTTTGGTTGCTCCAAGTTAGCATATTGATTGTTGAGTTGCTCTTAATAATTTTCTCACATGGAAATGCTTGGGATGGCATGGATTTATGGAGTTGAAGAAAGAGAAATGGAGGGCTAGGATTTCATGAGAGGAAATTTCAATTTAAAATTAATAGGAAAATGATAATAAATGCTAGTGGTTAGTGAATGGAGGGTCAAGATTGTATTGGATAGATTGATGGTGGAGATTAGAAGTTAATTTAGACTTCGATTGAAGGTAGTTGGAGATGGCTAGCTAAGATTGGTTTAGTTGATTGATAGATTAGATTGAATTTGGATTGATGATTTAGATTTATTTTAATTTTAAATTGTGGATGTGACTTGATATTAAACAAGGATTTGATGATTTAGGCTAATCAATAAAAAAATGGAGTATTTAATTAATTAAGAGAAATAGATTTAGGATGTTAGTTTAATTTTATTTTTTTGAATAAAAGGGTAAAAACTTTATTGAAAATCAGTCACAAGAATTACAAAGAGAACCAAAGCCTTGAGGCCCTAGAAAAGAACCACCAACCTAGCCTCAGATCATTCATCGTCAAAACCATCCATGTTCTCAATGAAAATCTTCTGCAAGTCCTGACAGTAATCCCCAGAGAGATGCTCCCAACCTTCAACTTTCCAATTACTATCATGTTCCGAGGCCCACTTGGCCAAACAGTCAGCTACTCTATTTCATTCTCGAGGAATGTGGATGAAAGACACCTGCTCCATTAAAGAGCTAATTTGGAGAATCTGCTGGACAATCCCTGCCAACTGCCACTGAATCCCACTCACCTTCTGCTCAGTCAACAAGTTAACAACAATTTGTGAATCTGATTCACAAATCACCTTCCTTCGACCCAACACCCAAGCCCGCTCTAGTGAATAGAGAATCACAAAGCCCTCCATAAAATTATTAGACCGCCACCCTTTATGCACCAAAAAGAGGAAAACTATCTCCCCCCTGCTATTCCTGCCAACACCTACTCTAGCAGGGCCTGGGTTACCCCTAGATGAGCCATAAGTGTTAATCTTGATAAACTCATCCTAAGGGGGTATCTACCTTCCCACCCTTTGCACCTTCTTCATAGCCCATCTACCTCTCCTAACACAAGTAGAAGCAGGAGACAACTCCTGCAAGCCAAGCCTACTCACAATATCTGCCTCATCTCTACCCAGTGGAAAATTCACCTCACATTTAGCTTCCACTGTCTCTCGGATCATAGCAATGATCCTATTCCAAACTTGTTGAACAAACAATTTGACCTCATGAAAGATCCTCTTGTTCCTTTCGAGCTAGATCTGCCACAGAATGAAGATGGGCCCAATATACCAGACAGTCTGGAGGAAGGAGGACTAGATAGGAGGTCTACCCAAACTGCTCCAGAACTCCACCAGAGAATCTACATGGACACAAGGATTCTTCCACACCCCCCACCAATAGTGCCAAATAAGCATAGAGAAGGGGCATCTGAAGAACAGGTGTGAGGAATCTTCCTCCCCATTACCACACAAAACACAGATAGAAGGCCCCAAGAATCCCCACTTGCGGATATTGTCCCAAGTTAGACATCTATTCAAAGCCAAAGTCCAAGCAAAGCAGTTACACTTCGACCAAGAAACATTATTCCACACCTATTTCTACCAGTTCACTTCTCTTCCCTCAAGTCTTCAGCTCAACAATTCTTGGTATCCACTAGCCGCAGAAAAAATGCCCTTAGGATTTGGAGTCCAAGCAAGCCCACCCCTACCCTTGAGGGAGATACAATGTCTACTCACCAAAATGCCATGCAACTCAACACACTTTTCCTCCATCCCAACAACCGGCCACTCATTAGGAGCCTTCCACCACTCCAAATCCAGCCGACCACACCTATAAACAGCCTTAAAGTCACTCACCCTTGACCATCCCGCTTCCAAAAACCTCTGACACAAGTTCCCAAGGTTAGGAAACTAATCAAGGATGGGAGGGTATCCATCCCAAGAGTCATTCTAGAAAAGGACCTCTTCCCCCCTTCTGCAAATCCAAAAAAGTCTTGCCTTAATGAAAGAAGCCCCCCTCTTGAGAGTATACCAGATCGATGAGCCCTTTCCCTCAAGCAGATATCTAGGGATTTCCTCCATCGAGATCCTTTGCATATATTTATTGGCCAAAATCCTAGCCCAGCCTTGATCCTGCTCAACACACCACCTCCAATATAATTTAGCTGCAAGAGCTTCCCCAAAAAGAATAGACTGCCTTAAACCAAGCCCCCCCAACTGCTTCGGGCTACACACCAAGTCCTAATTGACAAGACTCCATTTGGAAGAGGAGAGATTACTTGCCCATAAGAATTGCTTAGCCAGAGAATCCAAACCCTTCAAGAACCACTTAGGAGCCACATGAAGCATACATCGATAGATCGGAAGAGCCTGAACCACCGACTGAATCAGTTGAACCCTCCCAGCAAAGGATAGCCATCTATGAGTCCAGTGATCAACCTTCGTGCGAAATTTATTCAAGATCCCCTGCCACGACTCCCTAGGAGGGTTGCCAGGAGAAATAGGAACACCCAAATAAGTCAAGGGCAGGGAGCCAACTTGGAATCTCAAGATAAGAGCAATCCTCCTTTGAATAGAATCAGGAGTGTTGAAAAAGAGGATAGAAGATTTATCCTCATTGATCAACTGCCCTGAGGCCGCAAGATAAACATCCAGGACCTTACGAAGATTAGTAGCTTCGTTGATCCGAGCTAGCCCCATAAGGGTTGCGTCATCCACAAACTGCAAATGAGACTGCGGCTGCAAGTCATTACCCCATCTCCAACCCTGAATAATACCCAGGCCCACATTATGCTTAATCAACCTCCCCAGACCCTCAACAAGAAGAATGAATAAATAAGGGGAGAGGGGGTCCCCCCGGCGAAGACCCCTAGAAGCACCAAATAGCTCAGTATGGTCTCCATTGATAAGCACAGAGAAAGAAGTGGACGTAACACAAATCATATGCGACTGGATCCACTCATTAGCAAAACCAAAAGCCCTGAGGATCTTCTGAAGGAAGGACCACCGAACTCTATCGTATGCCTTAGCCATATCCAACTTGATAAACATAGCTTTTTCCTTGGAGGTTGCCATAGAATGAATGGTCTCCATAGCAATGACCACACCATCCAAAAATTGGCACCCTTCCACAAACCCACTCTGCTTCTCAGAAATAACATTCCCCAGACACTTCTTCAATTTATCTGCTATCAGCTTAGAGATGATCTTATAAATCACATTGCCTAACCGGTCGGCCCCATCACACTTAGGGATTAGAGCAATGAAAGTCGCATTCAACGCTTGAAGCATTTGCTTATTCCTCTTGGACTCCTGGACTACTTCCAATAAATCCAGCTTGATAATATCCCAGAACTCTTGAAAGAATTCAACCGGGAACCCATCTGGTCCAGGAGATTTTCCTTTCCTCATGTGGAAGACAATCCTCTCAAGTTCTTCCAACAAAATAGGACATTGAAGCTTCTCATTCATCTCCCCCAAGACAAGAGAAGGAATGCAAGCCAGAACCAGATTCTCCTCCACTGTTTCCCCCTTAGAGTCCTCCCTGAAGAGGGACTGGAAAAACCAAAGCGACTCCCTAGATATCTCCTACAAGGATAAGCATTTCTCACCTCTATCATTAACCAGAATAGGGATGGAATTTCCATGTCTCCTTGCTTTCACTGAGTTGAAGAAGAAAGCAGTGTTCTTGTCCCCCTCTTTCAGCCAATCAATACGAGCTCTCTACTTCCAGTATATTTCTTCCCTAAGCTCCCATTCCTCTACCACCTTGACATCCCTATCTTCCTCTCTAAGTAAGTCCTTAGACAAACCATGCTCTTTGATTTCACTGGTGATCCCATTCAGCACAATTTGAGCAGCTTTCTTCTCATGACAAATGTTCCCGAAACCTTGTCGGTTCCACTGTTTAAGATGAAACTTAACAAATTGCAGTTGCTTGGAAAAAGAGTACATGGTAGTGCCAAAGGTCGGCCTCCCTTTCGTCTACCATTCCGCAACAAGAAGCTACAAAGAAGGGTCCCGAAGCCACATAAGTTGGAATTTGAATGAAGGTGAGCAGGCTACCCGAGCCGAAGAAGAAACCAGCTTGATGGGCCAGTGATCCGACCCTCTCCAGTCAAGAATCTTAGAACTTGTGGATCACCCCCCACTAATCCAAAAACTAGAAACCAGAAAATGATCCAACCTCTCTGCAATCCAATACTCTTCCACCCTCCTATTGTTCCAAGTGAACAAACCATTGCCAGGCTTAATGTCAACTAGCTGCAACAAGGAGATACTATCCTGAATAAAGGAAAGAAGAAGGTTCCAACCGCATAACACCCCCCTTCTTTTCACTCAACTCCAGGATGGCATTGAAGTCTCCTGCCATAATCCAAGGATGAAAAGGGGCCAACCTTTGCATACCAGAAACATGAGACCATAAGTTTTGCTTACCCTGAAGATCAGTGGGAGCATAGATGTTCGAAAACAAGATGAATTCCTTAGTCTCAAGACTAGATAGCACCTCGGATAATGAGGATCTGGAGGCAACCCACTAGACAGGGCAAAACCTTAAAGGGTTCCAAAGACAAGCCACCCCTCCCGAGGAACCAGCTGGCCCAACATATTGACACTCGCCTCGCCCCCACAGCTTTGGCACCAAATGCATCATACTCTCCATTGAAAGTTTAGTTTCTTGCAAGAATAGGACATCAGGTGAATGATTCCTAAACAAATCCCGAACAAATTTTTGTCTAGGGCCACTGTTCAAGCCCCTTACACTCCATGAAAGCACAATCATTTTGGAGGATTGGAAAAGTGAGAATCCAAAGTCTTTGCTGACCCTGACTCAACCAAATTCTCCCCCATCAATTTGATCTTATCCAGATCCTTCTTTCTGCCAGCCTTTGAGCTCTTCTCTGAAGCACTTTTCTTAATATCTTTCTGATGTAGACCCAAGTGAATAGAGGACTTATTACTTTTAACCCCAGTCGATTCCAATTTCAAAGCTATCGGAGAACCCTCCCCCTCAACCAAATTCTCCTCAAAACCAGGAGACAAACCCAACTATACCCCTACTATCTAGTCCATCTCCATCTGTTGGCTTCCAACCACTAGCAAGGCCTAGGTAGAGTCCTCAATTACACTTTCTGGGACCCCTCCTGATGCACCCTGATATAGAGGGGTTAACCTTGGATTTACTTCCTGATGGCTAAGGTCATCCAAGACCTCAAATCTGTTAAAGGTATCCTCCTCCCGTCTCTCTTGTAAGGGCCTCTTTTGTCCTTTATTCCTGTTCTTTGTCTTAACTGAGACAAAACCATTAGCACCCTCAACCTCAACCGACATGGCAGCTTTCCCTTTCTCAGTCCTATCTAGGTTCGGGTCTAACTGCTGAGGTTGTCGCACCATCGGTTTGTATCTAGGGCACTTACGCTGTAAATGACCATACTCATGACACAGACGACAACGAAATGGTAAAGTCTCATAATCTAACTGTTGAACCCAAGAATAAGAGCCTACGCACATATCTATATCATCTAGCAAAGGTTTACTAAGATCTATTTCAACACAAATACGCGTAAAGGTCATTACCTTTCTCCCCAGAGTTTGCGATGAGGATCCCACTGGCCTCCCAAGCAGTGTGGCAAGCATCCGTAGCACATCCTCCCAATAGTATTCCATTGGAAAACATGGTAACCGAACCCATATTGGAACCCTATTTGGGAGCTCCTCTAAAGGATTAAACCTCGCATGCCAAGGCTTGATGAATAATCCCACCTGGTTGTAAAAATACGAGCCTCCTTCAAAGACCCTATTGCGATCCTCCACGCAGTTGAAAGTAGCCATGAAGTAGTTATTTGCCAGTAGCATAATCTCCATTTCCCCTTCCAGTGTCTAAGTCCGCTATGCCCAGTTTTCCAAAAACTGCAAGGAAACCCTCATTCCCAAAAACTTGCAGTATAGCGAGTGATTTGAAAAATATTCAATGTCTTCAGCTATCATCTCAAGAGGAATAATCAGCTTCGGCCTCTCACTGCATCTCTCTAGACAACCATTAGTCTTCACCATGCAAGAGCTGCTAGCACTCCCAAACCCCGAATCTGATGAGAAAAGATTATTGTTAAACATCTTCATACTCTGAAGTGGGAGTTTTGAGCCCACTGCAGAATGAAAATCCATGGATGGAGCAATCTGTGGGGCCTCCCCACCAAAACTCACCATCGGGGCGCAAAAAATAAAATAAGACAAAAGTGCCAAGGGCCCACACCCCAAAGGGCCACCCACGGAGGCTCGGCACCCAAGGCACCTCCTCTCACAAGAACCACCAAAGAGAGGCCCGCCGAAACTCCCTGTCACATGAGAAAGCCACAACCGTAGCAAGCCAGAGACACACCCCCGTGCAGCCTCCACCCCTCCCAACGACCACACCTACACCCCCTGCTGAGCCCTGCCAACACCTTCCGCCACTGTTCTCCCCCGACACCCTGCACTTCCCTCCCTTGCACGAAATTGCACCATATCCACCCGCGAGCTAGGGCCGCAAAACCCTAGCTCAACCGCCTGCGAGCCCCCGCATGAACGCCATCCCCTCTAATAGTTTCTTTTTCAATATGTTAGTTTAATTAAATAAATATGATTTATCTATTTATTTTGATGATAGGGGGAATGTCAAAGGGTAATCCCTAACTGAATAAATAAATATATAATTTATTTAATTAAATCTGTATTGGAATGATGAGAATGTGATTACATCAAATTTAATATGATGTCAGAAGTAGTGATGTTAAGAGCGTAATTAGGATGTGGTAAACATAAGATGTTCAAATGTGTGGAAATGAGGTCATATATTATAGGGATGCAAACCAAGAACTTATTCATTCACCATTTCCAATTTTGATCTTTCTAGTGGGGAACAACCAACAAGGTTCAATTTCAATCCTACAAGAGAGTTGAACACTTAAGTTAATTATTCCCTTTTTTATTTAATTTAACTATACGATGCAAGAACAAGGTAAAGTGATATGAAATTAATAAAATTCAACATAAACAAAATTATGCACAAATAGAAATTAACGCAAATGTACAAATCTTGAATTAGGAGACAAATAAGAAACTGTGACAACAATCTAGAGTTGAAAGTGTAGGACTAATGTGCTAGTGTCCTAGTCCTAAAGGTATCTTCATCAATATAAGGTTCTAGATTTTGGATCAAAGGGCCATGTAGATCTATCTCTCCAAAAATTGGCCTACTAGTGTCAAACACTAGAGCAAATTGGCATAGTCTAGGGCTTTTCACCTATTCAAAGTGTGGGACTATCCATCTTAGTCTTTGATAAGAACTTCACATATAATAATAACTATAGAAGATATACCTCAGATGAACAAGGATATATATGTGGGCCAATATGCCCTAATATCCAATATATGTCAAAATAGAGTAAACCGTTAAGATAGGGTAACACCATACAATGCTCCTTAAGGAAGAAGCCACTCCATACTATATCTCTAAGAGACCCAAAATACAATATCCTACTTCACACATGTCTCTTACAATGACCGTCACCTTCCTTTATATATACCACCTCCTAATGATACAATGGAAGGGTAAATCCTAGAATAAAGGCCTACTCAACTCTTGATATAATTAATTACATAAATTATTTACATGACTCAATATGACTAACTTAAGGGATGTGTGCCACATGTTGATATCTCTATCCACCTAAATACCCTATAATATTTGTATTGTCATAAATTGTACTCCTTTAATTATGAGTCCAATTTCACACTCTTCTTAGCACTCATTTTAGCTTTCACATTCCTTTGATAATTTTGGGACCTTATCTTGCCTTGAAGTAATCCTCAATTCATGAATAAGAGTCTTATCCTTTTTTTAAACTTCAAAACACTCCTCTTTGGGCCCTTACTTTAAGTGTGTCCTTTCTCTTATTTCATTTTAAGTCTATATGGGTTCCATCTCATTTTAAAGTTCAAAGTATTTTTTCCCCCACTTAAATGTCATCATTTCTCATAACTCAAATATCCAATATTAAGGACCTATTATCTAACATCCCTTAATATTCGAGCCTATTTTATTAGGATTATGTGGCATAGCCACATAGCTCAACGTTTTTGGGCTAAAATTTTGAGAGAATTGTATTTCAGCCTTGACATTTCTAGATTTGTCCTCAAAGTTGGGATATGACCATTGTAAGTCAGTCATAAAGTGAATTTACTGTTGGCAATTTTTGTGCCAACCTTAGCAGGTTTTGACCGCATGGGATAAGGTCACGCAGGATAAGGAGGATAGAAAATAAGCATTTTTCTTATCCCGTGGGGTTAGAAAGACATCAGCAGTGACCCACAAGATAAGGAAATAACTAAGACGAGGCGGACCCCAATCAGCTAAGTGTTTGGCATGTTCAGATAAAGTCATGTTGGATAAGGCCAACAGGGGGCATTTTTCTTATCCCGCGAGGTTAAAAAGGCCATAGTGGCATCTCGTGGGATAAGAGTTTGTGACGAGACGAAGTGTTTCCCTTTATCCCATGGGGTAAAATGGAGACAAAGGTGGTCTCCTGGGATAAGTCAACAAAGGCGAGGAAGATTTTCCCTTATCCTGCAAAGTAAAACAAATGCACCAAAGGTCGCGAGGGATAAGCTTGTTGAGGAAAAAGAATAGGATTTCCCCTTATCCCGTGAAGTTAAAAAGGTAACAATGATGGCACGTGGGCTAAGTGAATAAAGCAAAAATAGAGAACCCTTATCCCGCAGACTGGAATGAGGGAACAAATGATGTCACGGGATAAGAAACATAAAGGCAAATGTGTGTTTCCCCTTATACCATGAGGTGAAAATGTCAACAAGAGGGTCACATGGGATAAGGAGGATAGAAGGAGATAAGCCAAAAGGATTATCTCGTGTGGTGACAATATTCAGATTGCTGGTATATCAAAGAGCGACAAGGGAAACCTTGCGGGATAAGATCCAAGTAAGAAGAGGGTTAGCCTCTCTTATCCCATGAGGTAAAACAGAGGCATTAAAAGCCCCGTGGGATAAGGAAATAAGGGTAAGTAAAAGGAACACTTATCCCACAAGGTGAAGCCGAGTAAATAAGGATGTCGCGGGATAAGTAAGCAAAGAAAAAACACTACATGGCTTGTCTAGTGGAATTGAAAAGGTAACAACAACGGCCTGCGGGATAAGTAAGAAAAGCAAGAAGAAACAAAGAACCTTATCCTGCGTCAAAGAAGGAGAACATTATGTGGCCCCTAGGATAAAGAAACAAAAGGTAAAACAAGCAAAGAGATTATCCCGCAAGGTAAAAATAGACCCACAGAGATGCTACAAGATAAGAACTCAATGCAACTCAGTGGTCAAACACAACCAGAGAAGAGTGGACCCAAGGTGCCACGTCAACCATCTGCAGTCATTGGATCTTCATAAAGGCCCGATCTGACGATCATGTTTTAATCTTCTATTGGGCCTGCTAGCTGTCTATGTGGAGAGATCTCGCACATCCATCTTCACACGAATCTCTCATATCGATGGTGGACATTTGAATTTGCGGTGGTTGTTGGGTTTTGAATGCTCCGCAGGAGGGTGGTTGTCGACCCGATGGTCGAGGACATTTCATGGTCCTAGTTAGTGCCCCATTTCAGACCCTATCTCACTCCAACCAGCAGATTTGCACACCATAGCTCCAAAGGTGACCCATGCAGGTCGATTTTTTATGTCACCATGCCCTCTTCAATGCAGAACATAGACTTTTGTCCCTGCAAGTGTGCTCGACCGTGCTTGTTGACATGGATTACTTCACCGATGGATTGTTTTTCTTTTCTAGAGACAAAGGATGCTCTTAGAGATAGATGTAGCACACTATCAGATCTATCGATCTAATCTTCTCCTCTCTTAGATATTTTGTAACCCAACCTTGGTTAGGGTTAGGGTTTCTTGATTGTAACCATCTTAGTTATGCTTGAACTACAAAGGCAATTTTATAGCCTGTTCTCAGGATCTTCTTCTTCCTTTCCATTTCAGTTGAATACTTTTTTTCATGATTTGTAAAAGTTGCCTTGCCTTTACATTAATAGATTATGCTTACTTTGCCTTTTTCAGTTCTTACAACCTGTTTAATATTTTACCTCTTTGTATGAATGTATTCTGCTTTGTTTTCCTTAGTTGTAAGGGTTTGTGTTGATCCCTCTATGGATGTTGACTATGAACTGAACTCAGTTCCTATCTTTGTTTCACAAGATTCCAACCTTCACTCACACATAGGTGGCTAACTAGGATAGAAATCTATGCATACTCAAAGAAATTCTATTGATGTTCTGTGTAGATATGGGCAAGAAGATCAAACTTTCAATCTAGGTGCAAATGTTTTCCCTTTTCAAGCAATCCTTCTTCCCTTTTTCCCTCAGAAATCAGTAGTGAACATTAGATTATTGGTGTTGGTTTGGTCCAACACCTGTATTAGATTGGAAAGGAAGTTGGCCTTCTCTGGAGACTCAACCTCACTTCTGCAAGTCCCATACTTGAGATTTGTTTCTATGTGTCACAGGGTTGATGAGCTCAGGATTTCATCAAGGGTGCAAACTTTTGTGACAATATTTACCTTGAGAATCTCATACAAGACATCATTCATAATTCATTTCATCATCTCTTCTTAATTTATCTTCACAATTCAAGATCAAGTTTTCTTCATTCAAGAGAAAATATGAGTTTGAGGATCATCAAGATACAACAAGTTGTCTTCAAGTATGTTTTCATGATAGATTTTGTGATGATTTATCATGTTATTGCATCAACACATGGATGACTTATCCTAAGAGCATTACATCATCAATATAATTGATCTTGAGGTAATATCATTTCAATTGATTATTTTACTTCATATTTCTATACCCAAGGTTTGACTAAGGAAAGCCCTTATATAGCTCAACACCATTTTCCTCTCTTTTTATGTATTTGTAGGCTTTGAATCAGATTTAAGTTTCAAAATGCAAATACAGGAGCATATTATAGATAGAGATAGAGGCAGCAAGACCAAATTTAGTAGAGAAGTGGAGGACTAGGGCACATAGCACCATAGTCCATGTATTTTGATCTAGAAGCTAACCAGAGGTCAATTTTTGAGCTCTCGAGTTCAATTGAATTCATGTTCTATGTCTGAAGAGAAATATAGACTAGGGAACCCAGCCAAAGTGTCCACCCATTTTGAGCTCATATTTCTCTGATAGGTTACTCTTTGCAGCCCTTTTTTAGTTCTATACATGTTAGTTGATTTCCATATCTACATTTATTTATTTATTTTGTTCATTGTCATTATTGCATCATTTATCCTATCTCTTTGCAACACTTCTTATCAAATCAATCAAATAAAAAAGAAACATAATCAACCATTGTGTCTAACTCTCCCAAGGGTTTATAGTTGGGCCTAATGGTTGTTCTCCAATGTAATTGATGGGATTGGGTTTGATTCCTAGTTTGCATGTTTAGACTAGGGAATCCCATTTTTCATGACATTAAAATAGCATAGCCCAAGTTACATTACATGCCATCCATCTTGGACATGTTTCCTCCTCAAAACATGAGAAGAAGCCAAAGAGTATTATTTTCGCAAGTTACTACAAATACAATGCCATGACCAATCATCTATCCATCCATAATTGATCCTTATCATTTATTTTTGTTAGAAAAATAGATCTTAGGATACCAATCATGATAAAAAAATATATAAAATAAATAAAATAAGAATCATACAACCATAAATTTACACATTGCACAAGATTTACATGGGGAAAACCCTTTTAGGTAAAAAAAAATCCCATAAAGCATCATTTTTTTAAAACACTTACAAAATATAGTCTATCATAAAGACACTAAACCTGGGATACTTCTCCTTACTTCCATATGGCCAATAATATGTTTTGTGCATAGTGATATAAATCTATATAGAACTCCAAATTCATACTCTCAAATGAGAGAGAACCTCCTTAAATATAGGAGGAAGGGTTGCAACATTAGTCACACCTTTTCAAGAACCCCATTCATAAATAATTAGAAATCTAATAATTATAGATTAGAATTATTTCAAACGATATATACTTAATCAATCATATAATATATAAGGTTTTATAACCTTATATTAGAACAATATATAAATGTTATAAGGTTATATGACCCCTAATAATATTATTTCTAAAACTTTCACTCTATAATTCTTGGATACCATTCCTGATCCATATTTTGTTGCATCCATTTGATTTCATTCCTAATAATAGTAAGTCCTTTGGTTCCACGAGTATCCATTACTTTTTTGATACCATCAATTATAATTGTGACTTTGATTCCATGTAGGTCCATAGTGATTGTCTTGTTTATTTCTCATGCTATAATTTCTATGTGATTCTTTCCTCTCACCATGATGTGGATACCTATATACTATACCTTTTGTTGTCATTGGAACCTTCTGTAATTATTCACAATTGTTTGTCACTTGTTTTAATTATTCATCTGTAAAATTATTTATCTCTTCATTTTTCTCAACATCTTGATCCTCTTTCTTTTCCTCTAATTCGTTGTTACAATGAGATTCTTGAACTTTCTCTTCCTTTACCTTCCTTTGGACTTATTTATGTGTAATATCATTTAATGTGATTTTTTTATTCTATTCAAAAGCTTCGGGAACTTGTTTTGCACAATGACATATATTTTTCCCAAAGATTCTAAACTAAGGGTAACTAAGAACAATATCCATTCGATCTATATCCAAAGCATGAAAGTTTGAATGTAAAACATATTTATCTATAGAGAGCTTTAAATATTCATAAATTTGAATATTTATACCTAACATCTTATAGTCCTTGATGTTTTTTTCTTGTACATGCATCTTCCTTGCTAATTCTCTATTTATGGAGTTATAATTTATGCTAGGGTTTATAGAGACAATAACCTTTTCCTTTTGAATGCATCCATGAAAAAGAAAGATTGAATGTTCCTTACTTGGAGTTAAAGTTCATGTGCCTATATCATTTCTCTCTTCTTCTTCTAAGTCTTCTCTTTATCCATCTTCTTTTTCTTCCTCCTCATCTTCTTCATTTTCTTCCTCCTATTCTTCCTCTTCTTTGTCTTCTTCATTTTATTCCCCCTCTTCTTTCTTTTCCTTATCATCATCATCATCATAATCATCATCATCATCATAATCATCTTCTTCTTCATTTTCTTCCTCTTCTTCTTTCTCTTCTTCAATTTCCTCCTCTTCCTCATCTTCACTATTTGGAGACCATCTATCTTAGAAAACTTGTTCTAGTTCATCCAAAGAGTAAATATTCTCATCTAATGATGCATACCATTTCTTAGCTTCACCTCTTAAACAACATGAAAAATGATATTTTCATAGTATACATTCACCATAATCTATTTTATATTTATTCCATCATTCTAATGCATCTTCACTTCCATCAAAATTAGGGAAATCTATTGAAACTAGGATGAATAAAAACCAAACTCTGTCAATAATTGATGAAACCACAAAACCTCCTAGCTAACAAGAACAACTTCTTGATACTCAATCTCAGTAGATGATAACTCAATAGAAGATTGATTCTTTTAGGACCATGCAATGGGGCTGAAACCAAGACAAAAAACAAAACCAAAAGTAAAATTATGATCATTAACATCATTGAACCAATCTGAGTCAATGATGACAATAATCCTAGAGTCTCCTGATGTATAATGAATGTCAAAGTGCAATGTGCCCTAAATGTACCTCAATATACATGTGGAAACCTTCTAGCGAGTCTCATGTGTGTCATGAGAGAATCAAGAGACGAGACCAACCATAAAGGAAATGTTAGGATGAGTGTGTGTTGGGTACAAAAGACTGCCAACCAACTATAGGTATACAATGTAGAATCAACTGTAGGAGTAGAAAAACTAGAAGATAACACAAAACCTAACTGAAATGGTGTGGGGGCAGGCTTGCAATCAAGCATGTCATATGTCTGAAGCATATAAAGAGCATACTTCTACTGAATAATGAAAATCCCATGTAAAGGTTGAATAAGTTGAAGGCCAATGAATTAATGCTTAAGATCAAGATTTGTCATATCGAATTGCTCCATCAAAACTCTCTAAACACTCTAAATAGTGGAAGAATAACTACTTATAAGAATCAAATCATCCACATACAAGAACAAAATCAAAAGATCTACCTCCTGTTGTTGAGGGTAAACTATGAGGATTGGAATGGTGTTGTGAAAACTCAATAGATAGCATAGATGTGTCCATCTTCTTATACCAAGCTTGAGAGGCCTATTTGAGATCATACAATTAATGTCAAAGCCCGCAAACAAGTGAAGAATCATGCACAAAGACTTGTGACTAGTCCATATAGATCTCCTTGTGAAGATCACCATACAAGAAAGCAATATTCACATCCATCTGATATACAAACCATCCCTATGAAGTTGCAAGAGAAAGTATAAGGCAAATAGAATCTATCTTGGCAACAAGAGCTTAGGTTTCATAATAATCAATGCCCTCAACTTGTGAAAACCTGTTAGCAACAAGACAAGCCTTATACTTATCAATGGAACCATCTACAACATACTTGGTATAATACACCCACTTTCATCACACCAAATTTCTTCCCTTAGGAAGAGGAAAAAGATCCCAAGTTGATTATTCATCAGTAAATAATACCCCTTTGCCATAGCCAAATCCCACTTAAGAATACCTATCACATCTAAAAACTTTTGACTATTAATACATTATGATTCCATCAAATCTAGATGACCTAATTTTGGTCCAACAAAAACATGATGTACTTATTCTCAAATAAAAATAAATAAATTAATAGACCCCTAATTAATTTTTAATATGTTTTTAAAAAAGTAAGAAGTTAAAAAACTCTAGTTGATTTGTGACTTGGAAGAATAAAATTGTGATAACTAAAAATATAAATGATAAAAAACTTGAATTGTGGATTGTATAATCTCTAACAATATCCTCAAAAACCCTTTAAAAAGTAGGAATAAATTGGCTCTTGTATGTGAGTACCATCTTTACAAAAAATTAGGACAAAAACTCTAATTCTATAATAACTCTCAATTTGATGAGATGAGAATTCCACAATCAATAGATTATCTAAATGCAAGCTTCTTGAAGTGATTGTGTGTGAGTTTTTTTATCAACGTTTCGGATCACACTCCGTGATCCATCATCAAGATGAACGAGAGAACAAGAAGTAAGAAATGAGTGATGCAAACCAAGATGATGCTTAAAAAGAGGAGGGGGGATAGAGAAATGAAAGAGAAAGACATCAAGTACAAAACAAATAAAATAGCAAGGACAACACCAAAATAAGATAGAGGTAAAGAAACAAATGAAAAAGAAAAAGAAAAACCCCTATATATATATATATACACACACACACAGAGAGAGAGAGAGAGAGAGAGAGAGAGAGAGAGGTGTGTGTGTGTGTGTGAACAATATATAAATATAAAAACAAAAATAAAAGACAAAATAAAAATTAATAAATAAAATAAAAATAAAAGGTAAAAAGAATGCATATGCATACACATGTATTCACATGTGTGTGTATGACAAACCTATATATATATATATAATTGGACTGAAGATTATTCAATATATTATTCAAAAATCCTATAAAAATCATAAATAAGTTCACTAAAATTAACAACAACAACAACAACAACAACAACAACAACAACAACAACAACAACAACAACAACAACAACAACAATAATAATACAATAATAATACAAGAAGAAGAAGAAGAACTGTTGGCAATTTGGAGGAATTGATTATGTGTTTGATTAATGTTTTGTCATTGATGGCAACATCGATTGTTTTGGTTGTTTACCAGTTTTCGATTGGTTCCGATAGAGTGGTTGGATTATAATATTGATTTGGTATGCTTCGGTATGCTTTGGTTTGTGGAATTGATTTGGATCTATCATTCATGCTATTCAGATGCATATCACGATCAGCTGGTTTGGGATTTGATGACTCAGATACTATCATTTGTTCTAGTAAGCCTTTTGGTCACCGGTAAGGGTTTTACTGACAGAGCTTTGTTGAAGATCTTTTGATGCACGTGATAAGTGGTGTTGGTGCGGCTTCTAGATGGCTTTCAAGATGCTGTTGGTTATCTTGTCTGTGTTCCTGTTGATTGGTGGTATTGTATTTAGGACTAGACATAATTCTATCTTATTCTACTAGTTTATGGACTAGCTTATGTAACGTGTTAATGGGTGATCCCAATGCATTACTAGATGGATTCATTGATTGGATTATGTTGTTTCGGTCTTAGGCGGACTTAGTTGATCATTGGATTGTGGGTTTACTGTATTATCTTTTAAGTGGCTGACCTAATTGTTTAGGTCCCGGTTTGGTATAAATATGATGTAAGATCTCTTTGTAGATCATTGTTATGGGATGGTTATGCGATTATCTGTGTCTGAATAATGTTGTAATCATATACAGGAGTTTTGGTTGACCATAGGTGATCGAATTGGGTTGGTAAGAGAGGTTTAAGACCTCTGGTACCAAGCTTAACCAAAACTGTACTCAAGCATAGGAGATGCTATCTTTGTAGTTCACTCTTCTTTCTGGATTGTAGTCTAGATATATTTTGTAGTCAGTGAGGCTCCTTTTGTGATGAGTAGTGTGCTCTAGGTTGTTGGCCTTTATGCATGCGTAGGTCCCTCATTTTGTAATCACATACTTACTGAAAAAGTATTATCTGACTGTGGGTAGGCTTCCCACCATGGTTTTTCCCTTTACTGGGTTTTCCTTGTACAAATATTGGTGTCATGTGTTCTAGATGGATGGTAATTGTTCTATGATTTATGTTTATACTTAATTGCTAGATCAGTTATTCTAGTATTTGATTTATGCATTCCGGTATTGGGTTTATGTGTTTAGATAATAAGGATTTGAATGCTTAAAGTTTTGTAATATGTTGATAGCTGATTCACCACCCCCCCCCTCTCAGTTGTCTTCTAGCTATCTGAGTTGTCTAACAATAACAACAACAACAAAAACAACAACAACAACAACAACAACAACAACAACAACAACAACAACAACAACAACAACAACAACAACAACAACAACAAACAAATAAATAAATTGCAGAAGATATATCTCAAACGACAAAAGAAATGTATGGAGATATGCCCTAATATCCAATATATGTTAAAATAGATTAAACCCTTAAGGTAGGGTAACATCATACAATAATCCTTAATGAAGAAACCACTCCATGCTATATCTCCAAGATATCTCAAATACAATATCATAATTCATGCATGTCCCTTATTGTAGTGTTATAAATTGTTACCGACACAATTCACATCTCATGTTTGTGCTTCTAGTCTAGCGTGTTCTTTTTACATCTTCTCTAAGCCCATTTTGGTCCCTTTTACTCCAACCTTGATGTTACCTATTGACATTGATGGGTGGGCCCCAACCTAGAGCTATTTGTTCTTATTTTTTGATTGGTTGGTCCTATTTCTTGGAGAACCAGGACATGGAGTTCCTTGGTCCTAGACCAAGGGCCCCCAAAACGTGTTGGTTTCCCTTAAATAGGACCCGATTTGAAATAGGGCAGTCTCTTTCCCTCGATGGATTTTGATCCCCAAGGCTACACTTGACCATTGGAGGTTGACTTAGTCAGTAATTTACCCAAATTTACCTACCTAAGAATCCTATATAAATACATCCTGTCAATTCATTTTGACGTCACTCTCATCTCTATCATTTGTGCATTTATCATCAAGCATTTTTAGACATTCAAGACAACATTTGATCATCTAAGCATTATGGACCAAATTTACATCAATCATCATGCAAGCATGTGTGTTTAGGTCTTCTATGTTCATGTGTTTGTCATGCCATTATATTCAACATTTGTGATTACATTCAAAGAACATTGCATCATCAATCCTTCTATCAACCATAGTGAATTTGAGGTAACAGGCTCAAGACCTGTACTCAAATATTTCAACAAAGTTGACTATGATGAATAGGTTTAGCTTTCAGCTAATCGAAATTTGAAGGACCAGGGCGAGTTTGTACTACTTGGTCCTGAATAATTACGCCAAAATTTTGGGAACAAGTTTTGCATCTCTTATTTTTCTCATGTCTTAGTCTATGGCTTTATGTGACATCTATAGCATTCTATTTTTGTCAATTTACTTAAATTATCCCTTGTCTTGCCCTAATTTCAAATTTTACAATCAAATTTTAACTAGATATAGGACAACCTAAAAACCAATGAATCTAATAAGAATTTCAACCCTTTCCTTATTTGGATTGTGGCTAGACCTATTGGATTCGCCACTCTTTCAATGTATGGTTAATTTGGTTAGTTAGTGGTTTTATTATATTAATTGGTGAAGCCCTAATTCCAAATTACACAATCACATTTTAGTGAACCTGACGTGCTTCATGCTTATTTTTTATTTATTGCCTCAAATATGATATGTATGCACTTAAACATTCATATTTGCACTCATAGATCATATATGCAATTGAAATACATAAATTTAGAGGTTAAATTGATTAATTCCCTAATTTATTCTTTTAAAATTGACTTGTGGGTTGCATAATGGTTCAACTATGTTTCAAGTCTAATTTTTCATAATTTCATTGAATATATTGAGTGAACATTTCTTTGGGTGCATGGGATATGAGTTTCTTGTTTGATCATAAGTGCATATGGAGTCCTTATCTTATTCTACTAGTTCAATTTCAAGTTACATTCACGAGGTTCATGATGTTCCCTTTCATCCATATGAGGATAACTTAGTTCTCCCTTTCATTCATAGCTATGATTTACCCTTTCCAAAAATTGGTCCCACCAATGAGGGCACATTGGTGCAAGAAAATAATATCAGTACTTCTTTCAAAGATCTCCCTCCTAAGGATGAAGCTTTGGAGAATGATGTTCATCCTTCTCCTAAAATGTCCCTCCCCATAAGGATTATTTGGTGCAAGGGGATGATATTGTAGCTACGTTTCCTAGTGATAGCATACCTTATTTTCATTTGAATGACCTCCCCCCTAGAGATGAAGAAATAATGATATATGATTGTTCCTTTCCTAAGGTTTTTCTTAATCATAAATATACCTTAGAGTAAGAGAATGATACTATTTATCACCATTATAATGTTTCCAATGCTCTCCCTCCCAAAAATGAAGAACCTAACCAAGATCAAATCAATACCATTTATATTGAAGAGAAGCCTATGGTTGGTGCCCACCTTCATCAAGATGTCACCTAGCCTCAACAAAAACCAATTTTTTTTGTTAAGGGTGGAGTAAATCATCAAAACTGATTATCATGCATTTCCTTAAACGTATAATAACAAAGTGTTTACTTTAAAAGCCAACAAGAATATACAAATTTAAGGGTAAGTGCACAAAGATGGTGTTAAAAAATGTGGACACACACCTAAAAAAACTTGAAAAAATAGGCCTCGCGATCATGGTACTTAAAATTCAAATCACCCCGTATGCGCTAAGGTTTGTTGTCCTTGAGCCTAAAGGGACAAAAGTGCATATGGGGTTCCTTTAGAAAAATGACCGTGTACGCGGTTCTTTAGGACTTAGAACCCCGTATACAGTTTAAAGTCCTAAAGCACCGCGTACGCGGTACCTGTCAATATTTTTTGTTTTGGCCGACTATGTCTTATTTTTCACATGGCCACAAGTTGAGAATTTGGGTTTTTTCTTGCTAAACCACGCATAGGCTCCCTCTTTTCTCACCCAAATGCCATGGATCAAGGTTGGTTTTGCTTGATTTTTGTTTTTCTTTGGCATTTGTTCAATTTTTTTTACGTTTTGAATTTTAATTCATTTATTTTTTTTAGGTTTTTTTATTTTTTGTTACACAAACCAGATTATGAAAATCCAAAACAACAACAACAAGATGCACCTCCTCAAAACCTCGAACAAAACCCACTGAATACACCTCCATCTCCTTCTTTTGACCGTACACCTGATACACATGAGCAATTGCTTAATCAGTTAGAGCAAAGCACAACTAAAATAAATAGATTGGTTAATAAATTGAAAAAATCTTAACTTAAGCATCATAAATCCCTCACCACTAGTCTAGAAACATTAGCTAGTGGTGCCATTGTAGTTTCCACTCAAATTACAAAATGGGCAAACTATAGGGATAGGTGTTGTCAATATTATGCTAGTGGGTTATCATATGAGGGAATGAAAAATAAAAACATTAGTAAACAACAAATATGTGCCCTTTTTGTTGATCCTAGAACTAGTGAGTCATTACCTCTTAATGCAAAGAGGTTTCTCATACATTGGTGTACCAATGTGCAAATGAAGAAATTTTTTGGCAGAGGTGGTAGATGGTCTTTGACGAACCAACTTGTAATAATTTTGAGGTGCAATTTCATTTTTTGAGGAAAGTATATTGTGAGTTTGTCCTCAATGTGCTGCCTAATTATTTTGACATGAGAGAGTTCCATGGTAGAGGTGGTGGCTCTGCCCAAGATAGACTTGGAGCCCGTAGGCGAGTAGCCTAGGAGAGTCATCGCCCCCTAGCACCCAAACCCAAGGTGGATTTGATTGTCCCAATAAACCTGAAAGAGTTGATGGAGCTACAGACTCTTTAGGAAACCACAACATTGACTAATGCAATCATCCAACATGAGACATAGTTAGCAAACCCTCTTGTACCGAATGATGAGCCATTAGTTGTTGTAGGTGGCGCTATTGAGCCTATTCAACATGTGTGTGCCACTTGCTCAGGGATATGCATAAGTAAGAATGACAGGGCCACTGCAGATGGATCCACATCCTATTTGTGCATGATTTGCTAGAGTAGATATTGAACCCAGATAACTGAGGATGTGGCATTGATGGATGAGTTGATCAACATGTTGTTTGGTAGTTAGCCGCAGACACAGGTTTGTTGATTTGAATTCATAGCATTTTATTTATCAGTCACTTAAAATTTGTAATTGTAAATGAATTTTAATTTATAGATCAATTTAAATTGATACAAATAATATGCATTTTAGGATGTAGCATCGCTATTTGATATTCCTCCCATAGTTACTGCAGTGACAACTCTCTTTAATACTTGACAATTTTTTGTTTGTAGGCGTTGTCAGGGGACCAAATGTCCCAAATTGATGATGTCACTCTCTCAGTGATCGATTTTGGCCTACAAGGCTATACGATATCATATTTTGTACTAATATCTCATGTTAATTTTGTTATTTTAGGGTACCCCCTCCGTGTCTAGGCCTCATCCTCAACAAAAGAAATACTCGATGATGCAAAAATGTGGGAAGAAGGTAATTGAACACATTTTTAGTTGTACAATTGTTTGAAAAGGTTGAAATTGTCTTAGTTGCGATTTGTAGATTGATTAATGTTTTTTAACTGTTTTATATATATAGCGGCCATTGAGCTATGTAGATATGTTGAATGCACCTGATATGCCCGAGGATCGAGAGAGGGAAGAGGTATGCATCTCTACTTTATTTTCTTGATTTGATGATTATACGAACATGTACATGTGAACTTGTGATAAATTATAATATTATCATTTTTTCATACATAAAATATCCATAGCTGCTTCATCAATGCCGATCCCTCCTCCGTGTACTGGAGAAGCATCTTAGACTCTGATACACTTTTGTTTGATATATTACATTAATTTTTCTTAACCTACAATACTTATCATTATATTAATTGTATTTAATCTTTGATCATTTTTAGTACAGGTAATAGCGACAACTACTCCATCAATGGTGAGCCCTCCTCGGTCTATTGGAGAAGCATCTTGGGCTCCAGTACACTTTTGTTCTCTATATTATAGATTTTTAGTGTTTTTGATATATATATGTTAGTAAAATGCATTAATTATATTTAATCGACAATAGCCCCCTTTGCGATTCGACCATAACTTGGAGCCTTTGAAGAAGGTATTCAAGAGAACTCCTAAGGCTGATAAGGAGAAGACAAAGAAGACAGTAGATCCTAGATCAACAGATGAGGTAATCTACATTTCTATTGCAAAGAAATTATAGTTAAATGCATAGTTATGTTGATAATTGTGAACTATTTTCTACAAAAGGATTCTAACTTTGCTTTTGAATTGTGGTTTTGCATCCATCTACAAAGCCACGTACTACATCGAAGAGGCTTGATTTTGATGATCCACCATAAGTATAGGATCATATAGTGTTAGTTGTGGTCATTGAACGACCAATACATGTAGATATATTGTACATTTTTATTGTATATCAATTTGGACATGACATATGCCATATTTTTATAATACTTGTATTGACTTGACATACATGCATTTTTTGATATATATAAATGTTGATATTTGATCCAATAAATGTGTATTGAGTTCATTATCATGTATTCGTTGTATTTGGTGGCTGCCCTTTTATAAAGTTAAATGATTATTTGCCTATGTAATCAACAATATGAATATAAACAACAAAAATCTATGATATAAAACATTGCAATCGTGGAATATGATTTGATAAACTTTCTAAAATGTTGAATTAACCCTACAAAACTCCATCTATTGAGTTCATTATTGTGTATTCGTTGTATTTGGTTGCTGCCCTTTTATAAAGTTAAATGAATATTTTCCTATGTAATCAATAATATGAATTTAAACAACAAAAATCTATGATATAAAACATTACATTCATGGAATATGATTTGATAAACTTTCTAAAATGTTGAATTAACCCTACAAAACTCCTTGCATTGAGTTCATTATTATGTATTTGTTGTATTTGGTGGCCGCCCTTTTATAAAATTAAATGAATATTTGCCTATGTAATCAACAATATGAATATAAACAACAAAAATCTATGATATAAAACATTGCAATCGTGGAATATGATGTGATAAACTTTCTAAAATGTTGAATTAACCCTACAAAACTCTTTGTTTTAATGAAAATGAAATTCAATGGTATTGGTCAAATTTGATCCATGCTAATGATCAGTGGATGCTTTTGATTTCTTTCATTAAATTTGTCAATGTGTGTGGTGCGAGAGCACCCTCATGTTTGCAATGGTCAAATTTTGGTTCTCGTCTTGTTTAACCATTGTTTTATCTAAATAAGGTAATTTGGGACCATTAATGATCATTTGAATCCTTTTGTGAAAGTTTGGGGTCATTTGGATAAAAGATATAAAATTTGCTCAATTGTTGTCAAAGTTGCTCAGTTGTTGTCAAAGTTATCAAAGTTGTCAAAGTTTGGGCTCATTTGGATAAAAGATGTAAAATTTGCTCAGTTTTTGTCAAAGTTGCTCACTTGTTGTCAAAGTTGCTCAATTATTGTCAAAGTTGCCAAAGTTGTCAAAGTTGCAAGATAGGCTAGAATTGATTCCATTTGTCGTGTGCACAAACCAATGTCACGAGCACATCTGGGTGGGAAGGTTTATGCTAGGCATGCTCCTATCGTACCAACCAAAGTGTCGGAACGTCGAGAGCCATACCCTACCGACACGATCTCTCAAGTGCCCTGAGTCCAAAATATTATCAAACTTTGATGGACTGTTTCTCCCAATCCTGGACACATATGATCGATCTGTTTGCACCTGTAGGGTCACATGAGGCTCTTCTATAATGGCCTATCTTTGTTTCTGACGACTCAGAGCCATTTTCAATTGGTAGCATTTTTTTGCCTGTTGCAAAAACTGTCAGTTGCATGCAATGCAAAGTTGCAAGATAGGCTAGAATTGATTTCGTTCGTCGAGTGCACAAACCAAAATCACAAGCGTTTCTAGGTGGGTAGGTTTATGGTAGGCATTCTCCTGTTGTGCCTCCCAAAATGTCAGAACGTCAAGAGCCATACCCTATCAACGCGATCTCTCAAGTGCCCTGAGTCCAAAAAATTGACAAACTTTGACAGACTATTTCTCCCAATCCAGGATACATATGATCGATATGTTTGAACATGTAGTGTCATGTGAGGCTCGTCTATAATGGCCTATCTCAATTTCTAACGACTTGAACCCATTTTCAATTGGTAGCATTTTTTCGCTTGCTGCAAAAACTGTCAGGTGTATGCAATGCAAAGCTGCAAGATAGGCTAGAATTGATTTCATTCATCGTGTGCACAAACCAACATCATGAGCATGTCCAAGTGGGTAGGTTTACACTAGGCATACTCTGGTTGTGCCTCCAAAATCACCAGAATGCTGAGAGCCATACCCTACCGACACAATGCAGAAGTTGCTTGACAACTTTTTTGACAATAATGACATTTTTTGCTCAAATTGTATCTAGAATCAATCTATAACTCCCATGACCCAATAATGACTCAAATAATTCTCCATGGTTATACAAGAATAAAGAATGCTCATGATTGACCTTATCACATCACATAAACTCAAAACATAGTCACAAAACATCATCACATATTATTCAAAAATTTGCCTCTAAATATGGACAAATAAGCTCTTGGCTATTTAAATATACAAAAAAATATGTTACAAATCATCTTATGGGCTTTTATACAAATTTTGGCATTTAAATATGTGCGATTCAGCTCATCACCATTTTAATATACAAAATGTGGCATCTAAATATGTACAAATCATCTCATGACCATTTAAATATAAAAAATTATGCCCCTAAACATGTACAAATCAGATCATGGGCATTTATATATACAAAAAATGAATATAGAACAATTCATTGATGATATATACAAAATTCTCAGAATCATTCTACTCTGAACTATAGAATCAATCAAGTGAGCCTTCAGGATTCGCTCTAACCCGTACCATGTCAAGTATTGCCTCATGGTCAGATTCACAAACTTTCCATAAAATCTTGTTATGAGCTCTACCATGATACTTCATCAAATGAATATTTGTTGCAACAACAAGGTTAGAGAAATGAAGAATATGTCTGTGTGTTTCAAAGTCCTTGAACAACCAAACATCATAATTCTTGATAGGGTATCTCCTAAGCAATGTTTCGTCATGACAACATACCCTATTGGGTACTCAATACCCTCTCCGTCAATGATTGTGGTTGTCAATTTTCTTTTAGGCTCAACACAACGACTTAAAAAGTAATATGTTTCGTCTTCATTGTTCTCTTCTCCAACAACTGCATACACGTGACTTGTGTTTTATAAAGTGATAATTAATACTAAAAATAAAGTGTGATGTACAACAAAATGAACCAAAAAGAATACTTGCAAAAAAATTAACTCAAAAAATCACTTCAATCCACTAGGTCAAATAGATGGTCAAAATCCACTGATGTCTCCATCTGGTTCAATTGCAATGCTTTGGGAATTAATATGTATCAATGGGAACCAATGGTCTACAAGACCATTTGTCAACCCACTCTTGTGATTCACATTCTTCCCACAAAAAATACATGCATGAAGAGCAAAAACATACCATTTGTCCCATCTCCTTGTGTAATACGATATATAAGATTTTCTCCAAATGTATTTACCTCAGGCTACAACCCCTTATAGAAAAATCATATACTTGGAACAGGGTGGCTTTGTACCAAGTAGAGAGACCATGGAAGGAGCTCTAGTGGCACATGAAGTTTTGCATTCCATAAACATGAATCAGTCTCTAGCCTTTGTAGCCAAACTTGACATGATGAAAGCATATGAAAAAATCAATTGGTCCTTCCTTCTCAATGATCTTAACAAGTTTGGCTTTACTGAGAAATGGTGTAAATAAATCAAGGCATGTATAACAAGTGCATACTTTCTAGTTATCATCAATCATGTCGCAACTGGGTATTTTCTAGCCTCACAAGGAGTTAGACAAGGAGACCCTTTGCCCCCATTTTTATTAATCATAATGGAAGAGGCTTTTAGTAGGACAACACACTCAGGCATGATTAAGGCTTATGGTTGGGCACTCACATTGCAGGTACCACTTTGTTAGTTACTCATTCCATATTTGTTGATGATACCCTCCTCATTGGTAGGTAAAACATACAAGAAGCCAAACAAATAAAAAAACTCTAGACATATATTGTTGTTTCGGGGCAAGTAATTAACTCTCAAAAATCAAATCTATTTTTATTCAACACTAATTAAGTTATCTCAAGGAAAATTGTGAACATATTGGGGTTTACACTAGAAGAAATCCCATCTACCTACTTAGGCATCCCCTTTTTTGTGGGGTCCTACAAAGAAAACTATTGGAAAATGATAATTGATAGAATCAAAAGCGAAACTTCAGCTTGGAAGGCTACATGGTTGTCATTGTCAGGAAGAATTATGCTTATCAAAACAATCCTAGTTGCCATCCTAAATTATTACATCTCGGTCCTCAAAGCTCCTGGCTTGGTGATTCAACAAATTGAAAAACTTATTAGAGAATTTCTATGGAAAGGTAACACGACAGAGGAGAAAAATTTACCATTGATCTCTTTGAAAGACATGACATCCAATAAAGAGATAGGTGGAGTCGGTTTGCATGACTTAACAAAAGAAACAAAGACTTTAGTAGGAAGCTTATTTGGCATATGTACACCAAGCCTGATAAAAAATGGTTCAAAATAATGCAAGAAAAATACTTGGACTCCAATAATCCAATCAGGATTATCACAACCTCAGACCCACCTAAAGGCTCAACCATATGGAATTTTATGATGTTTGCTAGAATGTGGTCACTAAATATGTATCTTGGGAAATCCATAATGGCGAAAGTGCCCAATTTTGGGAATACTCATGGAATGGACTACCATCGTTAAATCAATTTGATGATCTTGTGGATGCAAGGCAGATTGTCACTAACTGTTGGGGATCTAGAGTTATTGATTATGCATGTGGAGTAGAACTCTTCTCAGGGAAAGCCAGTTGGAAGGATCAATGGGCACTTCCTATATTGGATAGGCAAAAAGACTCTCTCCAAAAGATATTCTTAGAGAGAGATGTTTTCATTGTTGGCATATGTGCAGAATATCTTGACATGATGATATTGTGTTGTCATTGATGTCAATATGCTGAAAGTGAACTGGTATGATGTAGTGAACCGGAACCGATATGCCGGAATGAGAACAGGTATAAGGAATGTTTTGTATCTAGGGTTCATATGGCATAACTACCGGTTGGTAGTCTCAGCTTCAAGGTTTTCGGTTGAAGTGTTTCGAGCCTGTGTGTTTCAATCGATGGCATTGTGTGATGAATTAGCATTGTAATAGTGATTAGATCGTGTTTCCACGTCAGCCTCGTGCACGTGAAGGATCTTGCATGAAGGAGATTGATCCTATCTATCTCGAGAATGTGCAAAGTCTCTGCAAACGGTGGAGAACGC
This sequence comes from Cryptomeria japonica, assembly GCF_030272615.1. Lineage (NCBI taxonomy): Eukaryota > Viridiplantae > Streptophyta > Pinopsida > Cupressales > Cupressaceae > Cryptomeria > Cryptomeria japonica. The sequence continues at coordinate 291,139,344 of NC_081406.1, read as the reverse complement.
ATGATGGCTTATCACCTCCGAGAAGCGGCAAAGAACGAATGATGGAGAATGTCTTGAGATCTATTCAAGACCGTTGTATTCAAATACAATGTGTTCAATGGTCAAGATTGAACCGACTAAATTTCTCAACCTAAGTGTTTAGGGTTTATGCTACCGACCTATCTATTTCCTATAAGGTCGATGTGGTGTTTCATGCTGAGGTTGTTGGCAAATGTTGTGTGTGTATCTATGTGCAGAGATACGTGATTCTTGCCAGACCAGTTGAAAGGATTGATACCTACATAAGTGTGTGTGCAGAAGGAAGGAACTAAAGTGGATCTACATTGGTATTGAGTGCTATTACCAGATCATTTTAATACCTGTTGATCTCTAAGCACTTGAACAGTTGGAAAAACCCTTAACAGGGTAGCTTTAACCAACTTGTTGTAAATCCTTTAACAGGGCGACTCAAAGCCATTGAGTTAATAAAATCCTCTACAAAAGGTAACCTCTAATAGGGTTTAACCCTTAATCGGGTATTCTGGCCATCCCTTGACCGGGTGATCCCTGATAGGAACGATTCCTAACAGAACCTGTTGTAATAGTCTTTAACTAGACTAGGCTTCTAACAGAGCAAATTTCTAAAGAGTTCAAAATAGCTTGTGGGTAATCATCCCCACCGTGGGTTTTCTCAGTTGGGTTTCCACATGAAAAATATGTGTGTCATATGTGATGTCTTTTTCATGTGATGCTTTGTTGTTTTCTGTCATGCGGTGAATCATGTTGATCTAGCAAGTTATTATATCTCTTATGATAGATTATCTGTTTATGCATAAGGACAAAGTGGAAATGAGGGAGTAGGTTGTATAAAAAGCTAAGAAGATTGACCGGTTCATGTCTTTCACAATTGCACTGTGTTTAACTGGTAGTAATCTGGTTTGGACCGGTGTTAGGGATTGCCAGTAGTTTACAGTCTGAAATCAAACCGGTTAAGGAAAAGTTTTTGTGCCTGTACTGATTCACCCCCCCTCTCAATACCAGTTTGGTTCTCACTATTCATCACTGAGTTATCGATTGGTATCAGAGCATCCTCCAAGTCCTCTATGTTGTAAGCTTAACAACTTATGGGAAAGATCCTATTGTAATGATGAAGAGTGAAGGTCCAAAGTTCAACAGAGATAACTTTAAAATATGGAAGGATAGAATGAAGATATACATCAGAAGCATGGGTGCTCAACATTGGAGCTATGTTGAGAATGTTTATGTTATCCCTACCAGTACTCTCACTGATGACCAAAAGAGAGAGATTTAGGAGAATGGGCAAGTCATGGAAGCCCTAATCAGTAGTTTATCTGACATTGAGTTTATTGATGTCCATGATAAAGAAAATCCCAAAGAAGTATGGGATACTCTTGAGAATATCTATGGCGGTGATGAGCATGTAAAACAAGCTAAGGAAGAAAACCTTAGAGGGAAGTTTGAAGACATGCGGATGGTTGAAGGTGAGACCATTCAACAATATGGAATAAGAATCAAAATTGTTGTTGGAGATATCAAGAGTGCAGGTGGTAAAATGGAAGATTCCACTATTAGCAAAGTTTTGAGATCCTTATTACCGGTCTATGCAATAAGGGTTGCTGTTATACAGGAGTTGAGATCAATAGACAAGACTAAGGTATCCTTAGACTCCATCATTGCAAAGTTGACAGCCTATGAGCTAAATAGTTTTGATGGTAGTGTTCAAAAGACCGAATCATCTTTTAGAGCATCTGTTGCACCATCCAGAAAAGGAAAAGAAGCAAGCACTAGCGGTGAACCAAGACAGAGCAGAGAAATAGATTATGAGGAGATTCTGATGGAATTTGAACCTCTTCTTGCCAAGAGAATTCCTAAGGGAACCGACAAATACAGAGGTAAGCTTCCTTTGAAATGCTTCCCTTGTAACTGGATAGGACACATCGCTATAAACTGTCGTAATGGTGATAGCAAGGACAAACCAAAAAGGTTTAAGAAATTCAAAGGAGGAAACCAGAGAAACTATTTTGTAGCAATTGATGAAGGTGTCACAAATGAGGAATCAGAAGATGAAGAAAATGAAGATATTGTGTTTGTTGCAGTCAAAGAGGATGTGTCAGACAAAAAGGCTCTTGTCTCTCGCTTTGATAATTCCAATGAGTGGATTATTGACAGTGGTTGTTCTCACCATATGACTGGTGACCAAAGAAAGTTTATATCTCTAGAAGAGTATGATGGTGGGGTGGTTCATTTTGGTAATGATGCACCATATATGGTCAAAGGCAGAGGGTCCATCTCTCTAAATGGAAAGAGAAGTGCTGACAATGTGTATTGGGTGGAAGGTCTTAGACACAATCTATTGAGTGTTGCCCAACTGAATGACAATGGACTCACTCTGGAATTCAAAAATGGAGTCTGCAAAATCAAAGGAAAGAATGGTGAATTGATGGTCACTGGTATGCAGACCAAAGGTAACTTATTTCAGCTGAATGCAAATATAAGTACATGTCTTATGGCTAAGTTTGATGATAGCTGGATATGGCATAGGAGACTCTGCCATGTAAACTTCAATAACATAGTAAAGGCCAATAAAATCAAGGCAGTTAGAGGACAATCGATGCTGAGCAAACTGGAAAATCCTTTGTGCAAAGAATGTCAACTGGGAAAAATGTCTTCCTCAACCTTCAAAGGTAAATCTTTCACTGTTGACAACTTACTTGATCTTGTGCATACTGATTTGTGTGGTCCTATGAAAACTAGGAGTGTGCAGGGAGATAGGTATTTTATGATTCTTACCGATGATTGCTCAAGAATGATGTGGGTCACATTCTTGAAGGACAAGTCTGAAGCCTTTGGAAATTTCAAGGCTTTCAGAGCACTGGTAGAAAAGGAAAGTGGTAGAAGAATCAAATGCCTTAGAACTGATCAAGGAGGGGAATTCACTTCCGGTGAATTCAACAAATATTGTGAAGATAATGGCATCAAGAGGCAATTGTTTGCCCCTCGGACTCCACAGCAGAATGGCCTAGCAAAGAGAAACAACTAGACTGTGGTTGAAGCGGCTAGAACTATGTTGATCCAAGGAAAGGTCACTCACACCTTTTGGAGAGAAGCGGTGAGCACTGCAGTCTACACAATGAACCGAGTACACATCAAGAAAGGAAAGGATAAAACTCCTTATGAGTACTAGACCGGTAAGACAGGAGTGGTAAGCTACTTCAGAGTGTTTGGTAGTAAATGTTATATCAAGAGGAGTGAACATCAGAGCAAGTTTGATGCCAAATGTGATGAGGGAATATTCCTAGGGTATTCCACTTAGAGCAAAGCTCTCAAATGTTTCAACAATAGGACTCAGAGAATTGTTGAAAGCATTAATATTAGGGTTGATGAAAACTCTGAGAAATCCAAGGAAACCGACAGAGAGCATGTAGGAGATGAACTGTAATGCCCCGCCAGGAACCCTAAAGGATAGCAACACAATAAGGCAACTAAAAGGCGCGATAAATTTTTTTTTTCTAAGATTAAGGGAAATAATCATAACTTTGCTCAATAATTAACATAAGCGGAAGACTAACATTACATCCTAAAGGGTTACCAACGAAGATTACTTCAAAATAAAAACCACATCACAATATTAATCCAATCTTCCATTTAAATTGAGGAAAGCCAATAACGATAAAATAATTCATATTCATAAATTGATCTTCAAAAGATAGGCTTACCGAATTACAACATACATACTTCCAAAGATTCATTTATACAAATAGGAAAGATAACTGAAACAATATACATCCCATGACTTAAATTACAATATTCCATAAAATTACATGGCTTCCATAGAACAATAAATTACAATTTTACAAGTTGTTGATACAATGACCACACGGCCTCAAAGTACAAAATCAAGAATATAAGTGCTACAAGAAACACGAACCAAGATGCACCGGCGAAGCCAATCCTCGCGTGAAGGTAGGAACAAGATATCCGATGGGAAGTGGCACTACCACCCGACCATGTGATCCCATAATGGAACCACCCCACCGTGCTAGGAGATAGCAGACGACCCTCAAGCAAGCAAGAAAAGAACAACAGTACACATGACTCCTCAGTACACAAGTGGCTCGACTCACAAAACACTAGCGACCCTAGAGAGAGAGAGTGTCATCACATGGCTTAACATGGTTACCCTAGGAAGGTCTCCATAGGTCCCGGCCCCCATCATGGGTTATCCTGGTAACCTCTCCCGAACCCCCGGCTCCATCTAAGCATCATGTGGACCCTACCATCCTTTCGTGAAGACAAGGTGGTAGGTTTGCCATTCCAGGCCTTCCCAAACACCTTGAGCCTATACAAGCACTCAACCGTGTACGGGGTGCATTATCTTAATTAAATTAATAACTACCCACCCCCTAAACAATTATTAGGTTATCACTTAATAGCTGACTTTCGAGGGGTTATCCTGCCATCCACTTTGGGTGCGGCCCCCGCCCGAAAGCCACTCTCTCTACTAGGTCACTAACTGGATAAGACTATCTATGAGAACTCTATGGTGGACTACAACCATAAATTATCCAGACATAACACAGGTGTAGGACTCACAGTCACAAACCCAGAGTTAACCATAAGGGACATAACACATAAAAGCCCACTTCCTCAAGGTTTGAACAACGACACCTGACCAAGGGCAAACATCGACAACATAATGACCATTTTAAACATAATGCGACGACATTAAAACGACTAGACTGCAATGATAAAAACACTACAAACAATCTTTCTTTGAGCAATCAACATTTAAATCAAATTGAACAAATGTATACAAGCTATTATAAAATAATTCCAAAATAACATCTATTTGACGAATACAATCCTCATACAACTATTTTATAATACTTGGATAACAAACACCAATATTAAATTTAATCCGACTTTCCTTAATCCCAACATTACCACTAACCTCTAAATCATTTGATTTATTTTCACGATACCAAGCAATTAATCCCCATTACTAAATCAAAAGAATTACTCATTAATCTTAACATCATCGTAAACTATATTTAACACATTATTATTATTTAATATTAAATAATAACATATTGTTATTATTGTTAAAATAACAATATATTATTGCTTAATACTAAAACAAATAACGCGTATAGAATTTATTAAAAACCTTTAACATAATATTGTTATTTAATATTAAATGATAACATATTATTATTTTTAATAAAATAACAATATCTTATCATATAGTATTAAATATACAATAACACTAATCATCTTACTTACCACTAACTTAATAATTATCATTTTCATTTTTTTTTTTAAACTAACAAAAAAAAACATTAAAATAAGCAATTTTAAACCCCCGTGGGCCCCCACACACCCACAGGCAGCAAGCGCTACCTTTCCCAAACTGGGAAATGCAGCAAGCTGCATTCCCAGCTTGGGGAAAGCAGCGCTGCTGCTACCCACGCTGGGGATGCAGCGAGCACATGAAAAAGGGAAGGGAAGGGGGGTGCGTGGCTGGGTCGAGCCCAGCTCCCCGCCACCGCCCCCAACACAGTTAAATTTAAATTTAAACAATCTAATTTTATTTAATTTAACAGTTTAAAACTTGATTTAAATAAAAACGACAGAGGCTAAAATTAACAAAAACTCATGACACAGACAGAGGTGAAAACCTCTGTCAAACACAATTAAAAATTAATCTCCCAGCCATCGAATTTTATCAACATACAAACAAACAAAATTGATTTAAAAGGAGTCACAATTTTACCAGCAATAACCAATCTTCTGAGACAAAACAGGGGCATTAATATTTCATTCAAATCAGCCCAGTTTGCTTTAAAAGTTTAATTAAATGGGAATAGACTAAATCCCCAAACCCCAATTGAAACTATTTGCTTCCAATCAAGCATGAACAAGGAATTTTAACTCATAACTATCATTTTTAAAACTGGAAATTTCTAGGGAGAGATATTTTATGAATGCTTGGCAAAATTTTGCCAGCATAACACTACCAAAACCCATCAAAATTCCTAATTACAAACAGCATGATAAACCAAGAAATTTCTTGCATAGCAAAGATGAAACAATATGAATTCAGTTAAGGAAACTACATGGGAAGAAATTAAGTTTAAATTTGATAATCCAAATAGTAGAATTCTTCCTCCATAACCCATAACAAACAAACACTTCAAGATTTTAAACAATTAACAGCAAGTGGAAGGAAAGCAATGATTTTTTTGTTGCAATAAGCAAGGATTCAACCAACCTTTTGATTTCCAAGCAAGAATCCCAACTGGTTCACACCCAAATCCACCCTTCAAGCAAATTTTCCAAAATTTCTTTCTCCTCCTCCAAAATAAGCATAACCCCCAAAATCTCCTCCAAAATGGTTTAGTAAGAAAAATCTCTTAACCTAATTTTCTAGGTTGCCCAAAATTTCTATTAAAAAAAAACATTAAAATTCCCCATTGACTTTCTTTTCTTTTTCTATTTTTCCTTTTTCATATTTCTCAAAACAATAAATGAAAAATTCCCTCTTTTTAAAAATTACATTTTCATAAGTAGCAATTCAATCAATTTTTCTACTAAATAGGAAAGCAATGAGTTAACTTAATTTGCATATATTTCAAAGCAATTAACTAATCTATTCCATTCCTTTCGTTGGATCTAAACACGATTTCTTTTCCAAATAAGCAACTAACAGTTAAAATTTAATAACTAATCAATTACGCTTGATTCAAAACATAAGGCATAATAAGGAATGAATCGCTCAAGTCAACAATAATGACAACTTAAACTTAAATAATTAACCGAACCACCAAGACACGCAAATCGAGGAAAAGTAAAAAGACTCGAAATTCAGACAAAAGGGATGAACGACCGACTGACGGCACTCACAATAACAGACTGAGGTAAGGACTAGGGTCAAAAGCTATCTCCTCCACTCCCATCGGACATATAAGGCACGCTCAGACCTGTGAAGCCAGGTGGAGACGATACCCCGTACCTACCCGGTACTTGTACCTGCAATATCCTGCATCACCGAAGCACACATACATGCATATAGATATAGAATACACGGCACGCACACCGATGAAGGAGAATCACGACGTTCCCTGTCTCATCGAAATGAGTGAAGGAAAATCGTCCCCTTGCATCCAATACAATAGCAAACACGCAACATATATATGACACATCAACTAGATTAAGTAAAATGTCAGTACGAGCAATAATCCACGAAACACTAGAAATCACCAATACTGAAAGTAACTCATGCATCCAATATCCAGATAAACATGATATAATATCAAATACGTCTGCAAAATGACGAGCAATCAAGTGCCAACTGAAAAGTAAACTGAAACACAAAATCAGTCTAATAAGTCCGATCAAAACGGGGTACTACATGAACTGGTAGTAACCTTCTGGGAACCGGTTGCAAATTTGCCTATTACCAGCAACTGTGCTCCTACACCGGTAGATGTTGATGAAGATGAGGATGATGAAGAAAAGCAAGAGGACGCTGTTAAGAATATACCTAGGTATGTCAAACTCAATCATGATCCAAAGCAGATCATAGGAGACAAAGATGCAGGAATTCTTACAAAAGAAAGGTCAGAGAAAACTCATGTATGATCTATGAATTTGAGCCTAAATCATTCAAAGAGGAACATAAAGATGAAGATTGGATCAAGGCAATGGAGGAGGAACTTGATCAGATAGAAAATAATGGTACATGGTCCTTGATACCCAGACCGGAACATAAAAATGTCATTGGTACCAAATGGGTTTTCGGAAATAAGTTGAATGAAGATGGGACAGAGATAAGAAACAAATCCAGACTGGTGTGTAAGAGGTATGCTCAAGAAGAAGGAGAAGACTATGGAGAAACCTTTGCTCCAGTAGCCAGATTGAAAGGAGTTCGTATGCTTCTTGCATATGCAGCTTTTAAAGGATTCAAGGTATACCAAATGGATGTAAAATCTGCATTCCTATATGGAATACTTGAAGAGGAGGTGTATATAGAGCAACCAAATGGGTTTTCCCTATCAGAAGATAGTGACATGGTGTGTAGGCTACATAAAACCTTGTATGGACTAAAGCAGGCACCTAGAGCATGGTATGAATGCTTGCACTCCCATCTTGTGAAGATTGGATTTGAAAGAACAAGTGAAGATAGCAATATCTACTTGAAATAGAAGGAGATCAGATTCTAATCTGCGAAGTATTTGTTGATGACATAATCTTTGGTGGAGATGACAAGATGAGTCATGACTTTGCAGATGAGATGAAAAAGGAGTTTGAAATGTCACTCATAGGGGAAATTAAGTTCTTCATTGGACTGCAGATTCAACAAATGAAAAATGGAATCTTTATTACTCAATCCAAGTATGTCAAAGAGGTGTTGAAGACCTTTGGCATGGAAGACAATAAACCGGTTGGTACACCAATGGTGACCGGTTGTAAACTATCAAAAGAGGATGACTCAACATTAGTAAATGAGAAGGAATACTGATCAATGATCTATAAGTTGCATTATGTAGTGCATAGCAGACCAGACATTGCACATGCAGTGGGTATTGCTGCTCGGTTTCAGCAAAGCCCAAGAGAAACCCACTTGGTAGCAGTCAAGTGAATTCTTAGATATCTGAAGGGAATTATTGACTATGGGTTATGGTATCCATACAATAATGATTTCAATCTGAAAGTGTTCACAAATGTTGATTGGGTTGGTAATGTGGATGACCAGAAGAGCACAACCGGTGGTGCATTCTTTCTCAGTGGAAGACTGGTCTCATGGATGAGTAAAAAGAAGAGTTGTATCTCTTAGTCTACAGTAGAAGCGGAGTATGTTGATGTTTTTATGAACTACACCCAGACTATTTGGATGAAGCATGTATTGAATGGCTTCGAAGTTCATGTATCTGAACTGGTAAGTATATTCTGTGACAAAACAAGTGCAATTAACATATCCAAGAATACAGTTTTACATGCTAGAACCAAGCATTTTGAACTCAAGTATCATTTCTTGAGGGAAAAGGTTTAGAACAAAGAGGTGGTATTGGAACATGTTTCCAGTAAGGAGCAGTTAGGAGACATATTCACCAAGCCTCTACCGAAGGCTACTTTTGCCTATATGAGAGGTGAGCTAGGGGTGTTGCCCCTTCAAGAGGTAATCTAAAGGTTTTTGCTCCACATTAGTCAGATCTTACTTTGCTATATCTTTTTAGGATTGATGTGTTGAAGGATGCTACTCCTAAGAGGGAGCAGCATAGTGGAACAGGGAAGCTTGTGCCTCCACTTTGGCATTGTTGTCAAAGGGGGAGAAGATGTGAAGTGGAAAAGATATCTACAGTATTAAGGAGAAGACGTGATGCAGAAAGAGAGATATCTTTGCATATTCCCATCAATGCGAAAGGGGGAGATTGTTGGCATATGTGCAAAATATGTTGACATGAAGATATTGTGTTGTCATTGATGTCAATATGTTGAAAGTGAACCGGTATGATGTTGTGAACAGGCATATGTGAAAAAGTGAAGTAGTATACTTGTCCAAGTGAACCGGTATGATGTTGTGAACCGGAACCGGTATGATGTTGTGAACCGGAACCGGTATGTCAGAACGAGAACCAGTATAAGGAATGTTTTGTATCTAGGGTTCATATGGCATAACTACAGGTTGGTAGTCTCAGCTTCAGGGTTTTCAGTTGAAGTGTTTCGAGCCTATGTGTGTTCAACCGATGGTATTGTGTGATGAGTTAGCATTGTAATAGAGATTAGATCGTGTTGCCACGTCAGCCTGTTGCACGTGAAGAATCTTGCATGAAGGAGATTGATCCTATCTATCTAGGGAATGTGCAAAGTCTCTGCAAACGGTGGAGAATGCATGATGGGTTATCACCTCTGAGAAGCGGTGAAGAACGAACGATGGAGAATGTCCTAAGATCTGTTCAAGACCGTTGTATTCAAATACAATGTGTTCAATGGTCAAGATTGAACTGACTGAATTTCTCAACCTAAGTGTTTAGGGTTTAGGGTCTATGCTACCGACCTATCTATTTCCTATAAGGTCGATGTGGTGTTTCATGCTGAGGTTATTGGAAAATGTTATGTGTGTATCTATGTGCAGAGATATGTGATTCTTGTCAGACCAGTTGAGAGGATTGATACCTGCATAAGTGTGTGTGCAAAAGGAAGGAACTAAAGCAAATCTACATTGGCATTGAGTGTTAGTACCATATCATTGTAATACCTGTTGATCTCTAATCACTTCAACAGTTGGAAAATCCCTTAATAGGGTAGCTTTAACTAGCTTGTTGTAAATCCTTTAACAGGGTGACTCAAAAGCATTGAGTTCATAAAATCCTCTAACAAGGTAGCCTCTAACAGGGTTTAACCCTTAACCGAGTATTCTAGCCATCCCTTAACCGAGTGATCCCTAACAGGATTGGTTCCTAATAGAAAATGTTGTAATAGTCTTTAACTGGACTAGGTTTCTAATAGAGTGGACTTCTAAAGAGTTTAAAACAGCTTGTAGGTATTCATTCCCACCATGGTTTTTCCTAGTTGGGTTTCCACATGAAAAATATGTGTGTCATATGTGATGTCTTTTTCATGTGATGCTTTGTTGTTTTCTGTCATGCGGTGAATCATGTTGATCTAGCAAGTTATTATATCTCTGATGATAGATTATTTGTTTATGAATAAGGACAAAGTGGAAATGAGGGAGTAGGTTGTATAAAAAGCTAAGAAGATTGACCAGTTTGTGTCTTTTACAATTGCACTGTGTTTAACCGGTAGTAATCTGGTTTGGACCAGTGTTAGGGATTGCCATTAGTTTACAGTCTGTAATCAAACCGGTTTAGGAAAAAAATTTGTGCCTGTACTGATTCACCCCCCCCTCCCCCTCCCTCTCAGTACCAGTTTGGTACTCACTATTCATCACTGAGTTATCATTCATCTCAAAGGGCCAAGATAAATTGGTATGGGTTGCTTCAAAAGACAAGAAGTACTCAATCAAAGTAGGTTATCAAGCTATCCAACAAATGGAAAACCAAACTACAAAAAATGGAGCCTTTTCATTATGATTGAATAACTTTGTTTTACCCAAAGCAGGCTGCTTTGCTTGGCTAGCATTAAGAAAAAAGATACTAACAAGTGATAAGCTGGAGAAACTACATATTTCTCATTCATTCCAGTGTGTCCTATGTGATGAAGAAAACAAGATAGTTGATCACTTGTTTCTTAATTGTTGTTTCTCCCAAGAGTGTTGGTTCTTCATCATGAATAAATTAAATTTGACAATGCCACTCCCTAATTCATTATGGGATATGTTCCAATCTTTGCCTATTATTTTCTCTTCTTTGATGTTTGTAGGTATTTGGAAGTGCACTCCGACCATAGTAATTTGGACAATCTGGTGGGAAAGAAACAAACAAATATTCAGAAAAATTGTCACCCTTTTGTACAACATTTTGGAGACAATAGAAAAATCCATCTCAGAGCTGGTAAATGTCAACATACAAAACATTAGAGGCCAATATCATTATACCCCTTGGGATGATACCATAAAAAGCAATTGGAATGGTCTGACCATCCCTTCCATTTTTGCTCCTTATAAACAAATTCCCCAAGCAATTGACAGAAAAAGCATCAAATGGAAACCTCCAATTTTTTATTATGTGAAGATTAATTTTGATGGCTCCTCGAGAGGCAACCCGAGGGAGTCAGGCATGGGAGTTTGTATCAGAGATTACCTGGGTGATCTAAAGGCTTTCAAAGATACAACCATCCCACCAGGTACAAACAACATAGCCGAAGCCCAAGACCTCCTTATTGGATTAATACTAGAAAAAAAGGATGTGATTCAAAAAATTGCATATTGAAGGAGATTCAATTGTTATAGTAAATGTGTGCATCAATCAACAATATTTCAATTGGAAGATTTCTTACATTCTCAATAAAATCTGGCCAATACTTGATCAATTCATTGAATGTTCCATCCCTCATACATACAAAGAAGGCAATGTACTGGCAGACCTTCTAGCAAATATGGGCCATGATAAGATAAATGTGGACTCCTCAAATCCCAAATGCAAATTAGCAGACTATCTAGTAATAGAAGAAAATGTTTAGAAAGAAAAGGTTTAGCATGTGCAAGGTGATTTCATATCGGATAACTTAGGTACCCAAGGTACATTGGTTAAGACAAACACATTCAATCATTATGTGTTTGTATTAAGTTCACTACTTTCCTCTGCCTTCTCCAAAATTTTTGACATCTAATCCCTGTGTATAGAAGAGAGCTAGTATGCAAAGCCCATCATCCTCGTCCAATTCAGGGGAGGTACAGAATCCTTTAAACCTACCATCCATGGGATATTGTCCGAGAAATTATAGGATTTTGTAGGCTATTGAAGAGCGGGAAGAACCATTTGAGGAAAATATTTTCAACGACCAACTTGAGCAGGTTTTCATGCTACAATGTCAACATTGTAAGAAGAGTGTCAAGCGACTGTTGGGTGATGAATTCTGGCAGTGATGGCTGGTCGGGCTTCCTAGTGCTCAGCTCGGCTCTCTCTGCCCCTCCTCATCCCCACTCTTAGCAACAAGATGATTCACAACATCAAAATGCTAGAGAATCCCACTTGGATTTTGAGGAAGAATTATTCGAGCCAATGGAAGAATATCATGCTCTTCACCAATAATTAAACTCTATCCACATCATTGCTTGCATTCAAAATCATTTAATCCCCCCAGAATGGTAATCAAGTGAATCTTCACATGCTTGTGCAAATTCTACAAAGGCACAAATTGATAAGTATTAATGGTTTTTTATTTCCATGTGGGAAATACTTCTTTGCAATTCTAATAGGGAAAGTCGATGATTAATAAGGAATAGGCTTTGCCCAAAAATGTAGACTCATGCCAAAATTAATTATCTGAGGGTCGTATTTTAATCCGATATAAAATCATTACAGATTTTGATTGATATCTTTTTTTATATGGCTATCTGGGTGACTACATGCTCCAAATGCATGAAGCTCTCATTTCGTACGACACCAGCTCATACTAACGAGATTAAAATGAATGAGAAGCATGCATAATTGAGTGTCACATTTCCACATACATATGAGTGAAGTCTTCAGCAGAAGAAACTTGCATTTTGCTTCACTACCCCATAACTGTCAAATTGTGGAAGATGGATTGCAGGTCGAGGAACTACAAAGTCTTCATCACGGTTGTAGGATGTGAACACCTATACTCAAGTCATATCATCGATGAAATCCTTGGGAAAATCTTCAATGTTTGTAGCTATCAAACCAGAAATAGTGTTAAATGCATAACTGGTGAGGAGATACTCTTCCCGCAGACCAATAGGCTCATTTTTCCTTCACAATTGATCTCAATTTTCCTTTCAAATTATGTTAGATTTACAGCAATATTTTGAATTATTGGAGTCTATTTCTATTAAAGTGGCCTATGACATATATCTTCCAGAAGACAAACTTCTTCTAGAGCAATACATACATATGATTTATGGGAGAATCAAGCAGATGTGGGGGGTCTTTTCCCAAGGCTTTTGTTACAGAATGGGAATGCTTATATCTCCCTGTATGATAACATTAAACAAACCCTAGATAAGCGTGCTTTCAGATTTATTCAACATACTTTGCAAAGGTTCCACAAAGTATTTGAGCAAGAATTGGAGGACAAAACAAAAAAGATGGTTAATGCTCTGTTAATTTTATTAGCTAAGGAGAAACCTTCCATTGGCAATCACCATCTTCCACACTCTTTTCTCGATCTCAACATCATGCCAAGAATGGGGGAAACACATTTTGATTAGGATGTTGCCAATTCATCCCATGCTCCTCTTTCTCATCAAAGAGTTATGCTAGTGGGGAATGAGGAAGGTGATTCACAAGAGCAGTTTCATGAGAATGTTGCTATACCGGATGCTATGCAAGAATAGCATTTTTCTCCTATGGTACCTCATTTTTAATTTTGATGTTATATTTGTTCTCGCATCTTCAAAAATAGCAAGTGAAATTTGTAGGGGATTTTTGTCTTAATGGCTACAAGGTTTTTTTTGAGCATTCTTCATATTCCATCCCACTTTGGTCATGTCTAGCTGATCTTCTCTCTGATTTTTTTGCTTCGAGATGATGTTTTCCAGCTCTCTACAAGTTTTGGCTAAGGATATTGGGGTTTTTGTCTGCAAAGGGAAAAAATTAAAATGTGAATTTACCCAATTTTTGTATGAATATATGCCATCATGAATATGGCATATATCTAAGTTTAGTGTATTCTGTATCTAGGACTTGTAATGGATATTTTATTAGCAAATATCAAATTCGAATTATAAATTTTGTTAAAATTTTGAGCTATAACCAGAGGTTTCTTTCTGACTCTTTCCTCTGGTATGCTCTTTGAACCAACTTTTGTAAACATATCTTATATTAATATATTAGTGGCTTGCCCCCTTTTCTCAAAAAAAAAAAGTCCCAGTACCTCGTACACAATTTTGTAGTAAAGAAAATGTGAAGGAAAAGGGGGGGAGAGAAGAGAGAGAGAGAGAGAGAGAGAGAGAGAGAGGAGAGAGAGAGAGAGAGAGAGAGAGAGAGAGAGAGAGATGAGGAGAGAGAGAGAGAGAGAGAGAGAGAGATTAAAGTTTAATTATCATTAATAAAATATCTATACACACATATTTTAAAGAACTCTTATTTACTTGACATGACTGCAAAATGTGAGAATATTTATTTGACATGACTACAAAAATATGAGAATATTTATTTAACGTGACTGCAAAAATGTGAGAATATTTATTTGAGACTGTTAGTAGACCGTCAGCTTGGATACAAATCTATCGTGTGGCTCTTAATATTCTGAAAAATGGTAGGGGAACAAATTGGAAAGAAAAAATATGCATTACCAAAGATTTCCCAAAGACCAACAACAAGAGGAGTGTGTTTGAGGGATGATGCACAATGGATTTTGTACACTAATTCAAATGCTAATAATATCAAGGAAAGCATAGTCTTTGCTGCTCAAACTGTGGACCTTGGGATTATTAGGTCTACTGTTCATCGAAATGGTGGCCACTACATGGTAGACCCTAATTTCAATACAACAATATAAAGTAAAGGAGATAAAGGGGGCAGGGGGAGGGAAAGAGTGGGGAGGGAGAGGGGGAGGGGGGAGAGGGAGAGAGAGAGAGAGAGAGAGAGAGAGGAGAGAGAGAGAGAGAGAGAGAGAGAGAGAGTGAGAGAGAGAGAGAGAGAGAGAGAGGAGAGAGAGAGAGAGAGGAGAGAGAGAGAGAGAGAGGAGAGAAAAAATATGCATTACCAAATATTACCCAAATCCCAACAATAGGAAGAGTGTGGCTGAGGGATGATGAACAATTGGTTTTGTACACTGATTCAAATGCTAAGAATATCAAGGAAAGCATAGCCTCTACCGCTCAAACTGTGAACCTTGGGATTATTAGGTCTACTGTTCATCCAAATGGTGACCACTACATGGAAGACCAAATTGAAATACAATAATAAAAAGTAAGGGAGATAGAGGGGGTAGGGAGAGAGAAAGAGTGGGGAGGGAGAGAGAGGAGAGAGAGGGATGGGGTATGGAGGAAGGGAGAGAGGGGGAGCATGATAATTTGTTATTCTTTTAAGTAGTATTGGTCTACTACTATCTTTATATTGTAATAATGGTTCATCTTGCCAACATAGGATAACATATGACCCCTTAGGATGTCATATTCTCCTAAAGGTTCATGTGGTGTTATTTGGGGTCATATAGTGACCTATGACCCATTAGGACACCATATGACCCCTTAGGTGTCGTTATAGGTCATGTAATGTGTCCTTAGGGGTCATATTGTGTCCTACCACCCTTTAAGACACCATATGACCCCTTAAGACACCATATGGTGTCGTTATGGGTTGTATAGTGTTCTAAGGGGTCATATGGTGTCCTATGACCCCTTAGGACACCATATGACCCCTTAGGTGCCGAAATTTATAAACATTATTGAAACTACTTTTAATATTGTAATAATGGTTCATCTTGCCACCTCGGGGCACCGTATGATCCCTTAGGACATCATATGCTCCTAAAGGTTCATGTTGTGTTATCTAGGGTCTAGAGGGAGGGAGGGAGGGAGGGAGAGGGAGAGAGAGAGAGAGAGAGAGAGAGAGAGAGAGAGAGAGAGAGAGAGAGAGAGAGAGAGAGAGAGAGAGAGAGAGAGAGAGAGAGAGAGATGGGGGAGGAAGGGAGGAGGGGAGAGAGAGGGAAAGAAAAGGGAGGGAGGGAGATGGGGGGAGAGGAAGACATGTCACATGATGTCATTAGGGGTCACGTGGGGTCCTAATTGAGCCACACATGTGCTACAACACCATATAACCCCTTAAGACACCATTTGACCCCTTGAGATATCATACATGGTCTGAAGAGGTCATTAGGTGTTATGTGGGGTCTTGAGAGAGAGTGAGAGAGAGAGAGAGAGAGGAATACAATACAGTACAATAAGATATCAAAAGACAATATATATCAATATATGCACATACACATATACATATAATACACATAAAATATCAAAAGGCAATACACAAACATGCACCCATATGTGTGTGTATATATACATAATATATTATATATTATATACATATATATACACATTATATATACATATATACATGAAATATCATATTTTACATATTATACATATACATATATGTATGCACATGCCCACATTTTAAACACATGCAGAAGTGCGCACGTGCTGTTTTAGCTTTAACATCGTGTATGCGTTGCATATTGTAAAGACACCCCGTACGCGGTTTTGTTTTAAAAATACCTCGTATGGGTTGTTTATAGTATAGGGATCCCATACGCGATTTTGACTGTTTAGGCTTGTGAATAGGCCTGGATAACAAAGCTATGGGCTGGAAGTTTGATTTTCCTCCATTTCCCTCATTTTTGATGTGTTTTGTTTTATCAATTTGTTTTCTCGACTTTGTCATCATCAGGTTTACACTTTATCAAGTGGGTATTTCTAAAATTGTCACCATATTTCCGCCCATCTTCTCAACTTTCTAACCATATAATTTTTTTAAAATTTGAACAACAATAACATTATTATTGAATTTCTTTTACCAGTATCTCCATAGTTCTCAGAGACATACGTGTACCATTTTTTTAATAACTTTTGATCTACTTATCCAAATTTAAAAAAATAAATATATTATTGTAGTGCACTTGATTCTTTACATTTTTTTTAAATTGTATTTTTCAATTGTTTTGGTGCAAGTTATGCTTCACGCATGAACATACACCTAATTTTTAGGATGTGCTCGATTGGAAAAATCATTAAAAAAAAATACTCAACAAAAAATTACAAAAAAATAAAAAACTTCTAGTGCTCACTCTTAACTATCTTTCAGCCAAAGAATTTGTCAAAATACTAAATCTAACTATGACTTTTTTGATGCGCACACCAGACACTATGTTATGTTTTTCAGAAAAAATTAGGGTCTGTTTTTCGTGCGAGAAGGATTTGACCCCCTTAATCTTATCCAATTTTGAAAAAGTTTAGTATTTTGGAAACTAGATTTAGAGTACTATAATATTTGTTGTTTTATTATCTTCATATCTTGAGTGGATGACTTTCAACTTTCACCTCAAATTTCAGGTTCACTTGAATTTATAAAAAATGTGTCCACATATACCCCCCTTTTTGCACACCATCTTTGTGCACTTACCCTGAAGCACAATATACTTTTTTAGTTCCTACAATATCGTCTCCAATTCAGATAATACACCATCTCCTACTAAAGATGTTCCTAAAAAGGAACTCTTAGAGGATGACTGGGGGTAATGAGATTTCACACCTTTTTGTAGCTAAGATGCCTGAATTTGATACTAACATGTGTCTAGATGTTGATTGGGCCTCTTTAAACTCCAATCCAATTTTACCTAAGAACAAACCCTCTCTTCTAGAGATTTCAACATCCTCTCACCCATTCTCTAGTATATCCCTATCTTCTTATTCCAATATGGCATCATAACAAGATAATATTTTGTCTAACCTTCATTATGCCAACTCATTTTCTCTTCTTTGGCCTAAACAAATAAATCAACGTAGACAACATCTTGAAAATTCTATTTTTTGCAAGTATCATCAAATCAATGGCCATTCTACTAATGAATGCCAAGCTTTAAAAATTAAAATACAACAATATACTGATTAAGGTATCATAAAAGTAACAAGCAACAATGAATGACATATTTCTTATGATCATTTTAAATAGCATTCAAGTTCCTATTTTGTTTCTCTTCACTATGCGACATTGTTAGCTTCCCTATTGGGGGATCATTGTCATTCATGATGGTAGAATTTCAGGTGTAATCATACCCAGTGACAAACATAATAGTCTATTTATTCTTGTCTCTATGCTTGGGGGGGCAAGAATAATTTTCTCTCTTTCCTCTTTCTAACGATTCCCTTTTTCTAGTATGAGTTGTATTTTTCATAACATGATGTTCCTTGTTTCATAGAATTATCCTTCATGCGAATACATGTGTGTTCCTTAGTCAAGACCTATTCCTTGCTTGAAATAGTACGTCTCTTATGAATAATCTCTCCTTAGTGGGTGTGTGATCCTTCATCATTGTTGTCCTTGTCTCCATGCTTGGGGTGGGGGGTGGGGGTGGGGGGGGGGGCAAGAATGGAATTTCATTTCAACTCTCTCTTTTTTATTCCAAACATTTCCTTTTCCTTTAAAAGATGCATTTTTTATTACATGATGTCCTTTCTTACATAGAATTATTCTTCATGTGATTACATGTGTATTTCTTGGTTAGGACATGTTTGCTTGAATTGGTACATCTTTTATGTATAATATCTGTTTGGAAGTTGTGCAATTCTTCTCTTTGTCCCTATGCTTGGGGGCATTTATTTCTCCTATCCTTTCTAATGATCCACTTTTCCTTTGTTGAGTGGTGTTTTCTTATGATTTGATGTTATTCCTTGTGTTATGTTGTTTGTTTTCTCAAGGATCCACTTTTATACAAGAGGTGTACATATCCTTGTCTATAACCTCTTCTTCACTTGAAAATGTATATCTATTATAAACAAACCCCTTCACTTTGGGTCAAAACTGTGTCATCCTTCATCAAGAATCCTTTTTACCCAACAATAGGAGTAAGGTATGAATTATTTTTCTTCTTCCTTTCTTTTGGTCAATGATGTTATTCTTGTTCAAAATACTCCTCTTGGAATTAGATGTCTTTGAGAAAAGATCTCTTTCTCCTTCTCCTCCAAAGGATTCCCTTTACACTTGTTGCAAGATATCTCTTTTACAACTATCTTTTCCTTTCTTATAAGAGTTATACTTCTTTAGCTTGGATTTATGTACATTGTTGCTTAAGGGATATCTCCTTGGTGTTGAAGGTGCATATCATTTTTTCTAGCTTTCTTAAGACATCAACATACCTTTATGTTGACATCTTAAGGGGGGCATACATATAGCCCTATTTGTACTATATTTTTTATTTTTCATGTCTTATATGGGGTGTACATTCTCAAAACCAGACCCATATCTTATATGAGATGCTTTATTCTCGAAACTAGAGGTAACCTTTTTATATATCTTATACAGGGTATACATTATCGAAACCAGACCTAGCTTTTATATGAGATATCATCAAAATAAGACATATTTGTTTTTATTACAAGTCTTATACAGATTGTTGCATGCTCAAAACCAGACCCTTCTTTTAGACAAGATTCTTAATTCCTTAAACCAGATAATGACATATGCAACATGATGAGTTAACTAGAATAACACAAATTGCTAGACCTTCTGGCTCTTCCTTTTAAAAGATGAGTAAAACTAGCATAACACAACTTGCTAGACTATTTCAACTCTCCTTATTTACATGAATCAAACAACATAACACAACTTGTTGTACTATGAATATTCATGTTCTCATGGGTCACCTAGCATAACACAACTTGCTAGCCTATCGATTCCATGACCACTCTTTTCTTCTCATAAATCACCTAGAATAACATAACTTGCTATCCCATGACGTCCATGTTCTCTCCTTTCTCTTCCCCATGAGATCATAGCTTGGATATTTGTGAATCATAGTTCATCATTTGATGCATTCTCTTACTAATTTCATGTGATCTCTTGTGTTCTTGTGATAGCATTCCGAGAATGATATTAGTGGTTGAGACATTTTGAGTATTGAGGTGTCTTCAACTAGTTGACTTGGAACCTTTTTGTTTCTGGTACTAATCCCTTGTGTTGTGTATCTTTTGTCTTTGTCTTATTTTGTGTGTTCTTGCATGTAATTGTATGAATTAAGATCCTAAGATTGGGGGCTTGTTTCTTCAAAATTAGCGATGTCTTATTTCCTTGTGATCTCTCTCCTAGTTTCTCCTTTCTTTCATCTTTCTAATTTACCGTGAGTATTTTCATAGGCTCATACTCTCATTAAATGAGGCTAAAAGTAGAGTTGTAAATTATAATAGGTACAATTTACACCTCATTTTTGTGCTCCTACTCTAGCATGTCCTATTTTCATTTCCCCTAGGTTCATTTTGGTCCCCTTTACTCTAACCCTAATGTCACCTGTTGATATTGTTGGGTGGGCCCCATCCTAGAGCTATTTGTTCCTATTTTTTTATTGGCTGGTCCTATTTATTAGAGGACCAGGGTGTGGAGAACCTTGGCCCTAGATTAGGACACCCCAAACGCCCTAGTCGCCCTTAAACAATACCCAGTTTGAAATAGGGTTGGATTTCTCCCTCCCCATTGGATTTTGGTCCTCGTGGCCACACTTGATCACTGGAGGTTGACCTAATTGTTATTTTACCTAGGGAAACCTATACAAAGACATCCTATCTATTCATTTTGACGTCATAATAATACCCTATCATTTGTGTATCCATGAAGCATTCATCATTAAGTATTTTTTAGACATTCAAGGTAGCATTTTATCCTTCAATCATTATGGAGAAAACTTACATCAACCTTCATGTAAGTGTGTGTGTTTAGGTCTTCGATGTTCATATATTTTTCATTCCATTCCATTACATTCAACATTTATGATTACATTCAAAGAGCATTGCATCATCAATCCTTCTATCAACCATTGCAAATCTAAAGGAATAATCTTAAGAGCTATACTTAGAGATTTGGATAGAGTTGACGAAGACGAACAGGTTCAGCTTTTAGCGAAGCAAAATTTGAAGGACTAGGGAAAATCAGTACTACCTATCCTCAAAAAATCATGCCAAGCTTCTGGGAATAGGTTTTGAATCTATTTTCTTTTCCCAAATCCTAGTCTGTGGCTCTGTGGGACATTTGTAGCATTCTATTTTTGTCAGTTTACTTCAATTATCCCTTTCCTGGCCCTAATTTCATAATTTATAATCATATTTCAACTAGAAAGAGGGCAACCTAAAAACCAGTGAATCTAATCAAAATTTCAGCCCTTTCCTTATTTGGATTGTGGCTAGATCTATTGGATTCACCCCTCCTTCAATGTATGGTTAATTTAGTTAGTTAGTGGTTTTATTATCTTATTTGGTGAAACCCTAATTTCAAATTACACCATTACACTTACAATGATAATCAACTTTCTTTATATATACCACCTCCTAATAATACAATGGAAGGGTAAATCGTATTCAAGGTCTACTCAAGTCCTAATATAATTAATTACATAAATTATTCACATGGCCCAATATGACCAACATAATGGATATTTTCTAGATGTTGACATCTCCATCTACCTAAATAACTTATAACATTATATCCCAAGTTATATAATAGTCTTTTCTGAACAATTTTTTAACTCCTAATTTTTGGATATGTACCTACACACATGAAAAGAGAGAAAATGTTGTGTTGTATACGATCTTGACTAAGTTAAACCTTTTGTTGGTCTTCCCACCTCCATAATAGCCAAGATTATGTAAAAGATAGCTTACCCTTGGTATGGTAGAGGTTGAATGACAATTGAAATGTTGAAATGAAATGGTATTGTTGAGGGTTGTTTTGACACAATTATCAACAAGCAACTAGAACACCAAATGCACCACCTCTCTTGAAAGGAAACCAACCTCAAGAGATTTATAACCCCAAGGTCCCTTTGTGTTAGGTTATGAAAATGATGGATAATTCAATGGCTTATGCAGTTGTGTTTGTATAAGGGTTTATTAATAATCAAGTAAACGAGTGGTTAAATACACTAAGAGATTAGCAAATAAGATAAACAATGTATAAACAAGATCCTCCAATCATCTATTGCACAAAAGGGAATATTTTCAACACTATAACAACAATAGGACAACTTGTAAACATGGTAAATCTGATTGCAATAACAAGTTGTTAAAAGTTTACTCCTAAACTAATCAAATATGAAAAAAAATATATATATGAGGGTTATGAGAAAAATAAATTAAAAAAATAAAAAGGACCAACTTTGCATTTGACTCACTATCTTTTATCTTGGAAGTTCCAATAGAATTTTATTAACCTACAATATCATGACTACTATTTCACACAATCATAAACATAATATATGCAAGATCCTAAGGAATTTTTTGAAATGCTAAATTAATTGCATAAACTACCATATTACATGTGCAAGTATTACAAAAAAATTATAACTTCACCATAAAAGATGTAAACATCATCACTTCATTGAATTCCATCAAATAATCCAAATTTCAAAACATAGCAAATACACATGCATCACCATCCAAGGTGAAGAACAAGTAAGCTATAGAAATATGATACACTTTCAATAGACATGCAGACTAAAAATTATCATTTTCCTTGTCTTTATGCTCTTGAAATTTATCTCCTCTCAAATTGAATAGCATCTCACATTTTAAAGAAGTGATCTTACACTTTGTTCCTTGATTAACTTGATCTAAACACAAATTTAGATCCACATTTGTAGGGTAAGCCCTAACTTAACTTTAAGTTACAATGAGATAAGGTGAGTCCTACTAGACATCCCTTTGATTAAATTACAACTCAAATTCCAAGTCAGTTTCCTTTTTTCTCTTCATGCAACTCTAGTTCTCCATCCATCAAGCAAAATTGAACTTGTTGGTGTAGAAGATCCATTCATGCAAGTGTAGTATGCCTTCTTCACAACTTGACATATCTCCATAGCTTTTCTTGCATCCTAGACCTACAATCAAATAGAAAGAGCATCAAATTATTCACAATAAAATAAAATAAATTAAGAAACAGTAAGGTATATCAAAATGCATCTTTGGGGATCAACTTGTATTCCCCAAAATGAGGGAGCCTTAAAACCATTATCAAAAATGGAAAAAACTAATGGATATTTTACTACATAATAAATAATTTTTTATTCAAATGGTTGAGATGAGTGAAGGATAAGATAACAAAGATTTTTAAATTGTAAACGATGGTGGGGATGAAGATTCAGACAACGATGGTGATCCATTTGGTGATGGGCCGGTGCTACTTGTGCCACAGAGATCATTTGGGCCTTGACTTCATGCCCTTTGGTGTGATTTTTTGGCCTAGGAACTATTCTCCTTCTCCTTTATCATTGGTCGATGAGTACCCCTATCCTTGGTTGGAATTAGTGCTAGTCATTATGTGTGTGGGTTTTTGATGGGTATAGTATCTTTGACTCCATCTCTAGAGTTTTTCTTGTCATTGGTTTGGTGGTGGTCTTTGACGACCATGATAGGTTCTTCCATTTCATGTTGACCAGACTCTAGTTATTTTTGGGGGTTTTACTTATTTGGACCACCTTTTCCCCTACTAATGCTTTTTAGGGTGGTCTTTGTTGGCTTTTCGTTGCTTTTCTCTACCTTGTGTGGGTACGTAGATAGTCGTATTTGCCTATGTGGAGTGGTTTTGTCTTTCCTAAAGCTTGACCCCTAAATATAGGTACTTTGTTTTCCTTCTAGGGTGCCTTTATTTCTTTACTTATGTTTTCTCAAAGATGAGTTTAATGATGGTCGGTCTGTGGCTTGCTTTGTTGGTTAGTAGAGAGGGTTTAAATATGGTTGGTCTATGGCTTTCTCTATGGGTCAACAAAGAGGGTTTGAATATGGTCAACCTATGGCTTGCTTCATTAGTCGCTTTAGGGGATTGTATGGTTACCTCAAATCTTGTGTCAAATTTTCTATATGGTCATCTCAATTTTTGTGCCAAAATTACATATGACTACCTCAATTTTTGTGCCCTAATTTCTAAAGTTGCATCAATTTTTTTGCCACAAGTTCTTCAATTACTAATGGAAACTTGTTTTGCCAAATCTTTTGCATATGACCTTGGATTGAGACGATTCTTGTTTTGAAAGTCCATTTTTTTTAGTACTTCATTGTAGTGCTTTTTTTTTCAATTGGTTTAGTGCCTAAATCTGTAATATCAATATATGCTTATTTTGTGAGAACTTGTGAAGGAATTAAAATCAAATCCACTTAGCCTTCTATAGCAAGTGACCATTGTAATTGTACTAATTATAAAGTGCCAAATCATTATACTTTGAGGGGGATTCTTGATTGAGTAATTGATAGGCCAACATTGAGGTAAAGAAATAAGAGGAATAATCACTACATTAAGCTTGGTCTACCTATCAATCTGAGACATAAACTTGAGAAAATGTCAGGGTTGTATGCCACAAAAGGGGTGAAAGTCACAAGATGAGTGGTGATGAATGCAAATATGAAAATAAACCTACAACAAATGAAATGATCCCAACAACAGGAACTGCCACTTCCTAGCGACAAGAACAACTTTTAACAATTTTAGAATTTAAACAAGCAACAAATCACACTTGTAAATAACATTAATTAAGAATGAAAATAAATGCACTGCTAAACTACAAAGTCACCAAATGTCCCAAGAAGTGGACCCTACTCCTTAGTCCACTGGATGATGAAACACAAGCTTTTCTACATGAGACTGATCATGCAAGCATTGATTTTATTTATTATAAAATATCATTGTTTATGATACGAAAGTGATACAGAAATCCTCTTACAATAATATGCTTACAAATATCTCTACCTCCATAGTTGATATTACAAATGTCTATATAGGGGCCATGCATTTAACAACCGCAACATAAAATGGACTGGTTTACTCTAGCTTATGGCCAGCAAAATAGTGGATCACGTGCCTTGGCTACTGGCAACAAATTGAATTTTTTTTTGTTACAATAGCATAAATAAGAAATAAGTAGAATTTCATTTTAACAAGCTCAACCATTTTCATTAATTTTGTCCCTAAATTTGATCCTTATTATGTGTTGAGCCTAGAGAATTATTTGTTGAGCTGGAGAATCCATTTGGCAGGTGAAAGTTAGTTGTTACAAAGATACATAAAATAACAACCATGAAATAATGGTTACAATAATATGAACAAATCTACCAACTATTGTGGAAGAATACAATGAACATAAAAGAGGTAACTAACACCACCCTAGAGGCTATTATCATCTTTTGAAAAGATATCAAAAATAAATCACTAGTCAAACAAAATAATTCCCTACCAAAAGGTGAGAGGAAGGTTTGCAATCCATAATCAACATGTTGCATAAATACAATCTAATTTTTCTTTACTCTCATATTTTATCTAATAAATAAATTGAATATTACTTATATATATTAAATCATATGCAACATAGAATAGGGAAATGATATAGAAATGGAATATGAAAATGAATATGAAGGCATATGTAAGAGCTAAAATATGGCATGAAATGAGATATAATTGGCTCTCATCACTAATATAGGGGGCGTCTCATGGTGTGATTGTTTTTTTATTTTTGCTCTTGTTTTGTGTTCCTGTCACAAATGGGTAATGCTAAGTTTCCATTGCTAACACCATATAACTACAACACTTGGCAACAAAATGCATGGAACTTCTTAATGCAACAAAGCTATACACCATATATTGAACAAAACATAAGTGAATCCATAGATGCTAAAGATAAAATACTCTAAATGATTAAACAAACAAAAGATCTAGGTTGTCTTAGGAGTGTAGTGTCCCTTGATATAATATTTCAACTTGATGGTTCTAATAGTTCACATGATGCATGAGACAACTTAAAAAAATTGTATAGGACAATTGTTGAAGTTAGGGGATATCAACTTCATAATCAACTAATAACACTTGATCCTAAGTCTTTTGACAACAAATAGGAATTTCTAATAAAAGTTAATTATTTGAGAGAACAATGTAAAGCATGTGGTATAGAGAAAAAGGACATTCAACTTGTCTTAAGTACTCTTAACAAGCTTGGACCTGAATATGTAGCTTTTGTTTCTAGTTTTCATACTCATAGATTGACTATGGGCTCTGCTTATACAATGCCTTCTTTAGCTTCTTTTTTTGAATTGTTGATGCAAGAACAAGGCAAGCTTCTATCCATGGTTCTCTTAAAGTTATCTCAATCTCAGGCTTTATTGGCTAGTCAGTCAAAGGGATAGAAAGAGTTAGAGAAACCTAACAAGAAATAGGAGAAGTTCAAGAAGAAGCCACAAAGAGATCAAGCATAGACATAGTAGACCCCCAAAATAGATACCTATTCCTCTTCTCAATAACGATATACCCTCTCCTTAAATGGAAGCATCTAAGAAGGAGAAGCCTACTTGTACATATTGCAATTGTATACACCTAAAAATAGTCTGAAGATAGTTAATTAAATACGCAGTTATTTGATTAATTCCCCTTCCCAATTAATTGAATTCACAAGCAATTTAAGTAATTTCTCTATTCATCTACTAGTAAATAAATCTAAATGATTTATTAAATAGTTCATCTCATATCCCCCTTTGATTAATTAATTCTCAATTAATTAATGTCTCCCCATACTAATCAATTCTTCTAATCCCTAATTAAGATTAACAAACTCAAGTTTGTTGAGATTAATTACCATTTTCCAATTATTTGAATTTCTAAATACAAATGAGCACATGGCTCCTAACTTTTACCACCTAACCTAACCATCCCCTAGCTTAACCCATTCAATCTAATCTTGGGTTTAACTAACCCTATCCTATCTTGCACATTCTAACCTCCTTATCCTAACCTCCCATGGTGTGGATATTCTCTCCTTGAGACACATGGCACTTTTGCCACATGTCTCCTCCCTTGGACACTTGCCATCTCATGAGCAAGGCTCCTTGACACTTGTCACCATAGAGATGACAAGTGTCCCTTCCTCCAACCAGGGTTTGATCCAGATCTTATAATACATCACCCAAATATCAGTCCAGGAGAAAACATCAATAATGGAACACAACATGGATCAAGAGCAAACATCAATAGAGTAACACAACATAAATCAGGAGCAGGCATTCTATTTATCAAAATGGCTACAAAATGGAACATTAAACAACTTCAAGTCTTTGGAGACTCTCAGCTTGTCATTAATCAAATCAATGAAGACTATTAAACAAAAGATGACAAACTCATACCTTGCAAAAAGATGGTGGATGACTTCAAGAAATATTTTATTGAAATCACTTTTGAACAAATTTCAAGAAATGATAACAAAGCAGTAGATGCTATGGCAACACTTGCTTCTCTATTGCAAACACAGGAAAATCAAGAGCGTTATGAATTCCTATTTGAAGAGTTGTCATACTCTTCTCATAATTGTCCAGATTCCCAAACCATCTGCCAACTTATTGGACATAATAATTCTTCCCGTTATGGCCAAACTTACACATACCTGAAAGATAGCACCTTACCTCCTGACTTATCAAAAAATCAAAAGAGAAACTTTATTTGCCAATCCTCCCATTATACTCTCGTCGTGGATACCCCATTTAAACAAGGTCTAGACGGTACTCTCTTAAGATGTCTCAAACAAGAAGAATCTGAGAAGGACTTAAATGAAGTCCATAACGGTATTTGTGACACTCATTCAAGTGGTCTTACCCTTTCGAAAAAACTCATACGCTTGGGCTAGTATTGGCCTACTATGGAACGAGATACTTTTCAGATAGCTAGAACATGCAAACAATGTCAGATCCATGGAAATTTGATCCATGCACTAACACAAGAACTTCATGCTTTAGCAACATCTTGGCCTTTCTGCCAATGGGGACTTGATCTAGTACTAAAGGAAAATCCCCGAAATCAGTCAGATCGAGAAAAGAAGGGAAAATTTGAACCAAACTGGTTAGGTCCATTTGTGGTCACAACAATATTTGGGTTAGGGACATATCAGCTATCAACACAAGACAAAGATCAGCTTGAGGAACCCGTCAATAGCATGCATCTGAAGAAGTTTTATGTTTGAAAAATCCAAAAACATTGAAAAAAGCAGAAAAATCCAAAAACATTGAAAAAAGCAGAAAAATCCAAAAACAGTGAAAAAAGCAAAAAACCACAAAAAAAATCAAATATGAGAAAAAGTGCAATATAAATAGATGGTGAAAACCTGGCAAACAGACGCTATCTGTCAGCTAGCTCTGCCATCTATTGGTTCACACATTCTCCCGCTTGCATTCTTTTCCATCAACGTTGTTCATATCCATCATAAAGCCTTTGTACATACGCAGGCATCCCAAGTGATTTCTCGTCATGATTTGGATCATTGACTATATCATAATAAGGCTTGTTTCTAGACTGGGGGCAAAATCTTGAACCTGGCTGGGGGCAAAAAGTTTTGATCATTTTGAGTTTAATCAAAGCAGGTAGAACAACAGTCAGACAACGCTTGTCAAGCAAAAAACTGAGATACATCCAACATTGAACATAAGATCACATTGTCAACCATTAACTATCACATATCAATCTAAACATAACAAAACACATATCAATGGATGATATATCTTGACTCATGATTTTAACACTTTGGCAATAATGGTTCAATTATTTTATTTTGATTTTCGCTATCATGATTTCTAAGTAACTCCAGGATGTCTTTGACTAGAGGAACGAGGAAGGAACATGATATTTTTCTTGTCTACTGTTTGTAAATTAATCATTAATATGTGCAAAGTTGTCTAAGGAAATGATCATCAGAATATCATGGAAGACATTTCGGACTTGCATATAGAAATGGTTAATACTGCCTGTTTTACTCAAGCAACACTCTGGTCATCTTGGTTCAATTATACCTCGATGCTTGTGCTAACTTGCAATATCAAAATCCAGGAAAGTAGTGCTCAGGTCATCATGGTTCAATTATACCATTGAGGTTTGTACTCACTTCCCATATTTTAAAGGCTCAATAATGAAACAAAGCAATGACTCCATGACCGGTCCGATCACTGCATTGCATTGCATTTTAAGATAGATTTGCATTTCATTCTGCATGGGATCACAATGCTCATCTTTTCCAAGGCCAAAGCTAACATGGTGTTATCTCTCTTATTATGTGATTGAGTACATTGGACAATAACAAAAATAATCAATTCATTCATCTTGCATGATAAGTTAGTTCATCTCAAGTAACCATTGCATACCAAGACATCATTCATTTAAAGCATAATTTCATTCATTCATTCATTTAGTAAGATCATTGCATGGCATTCATCAAATCTCAAATCATATAAAATAACACCATTGCATTGCATTGCATCCATCTCATATTAACATGCATGAGAAAATCATAAAAAAATATCATAAACATAGAAAGAATTGCAATCACACAAACATCACATAGAAATTATAAGCATCACCATACATATTTGCATTTGCATACATCATGTAAATACTGCATCATCATATATTCATCATATAGAATTCATAAGCATATAGGAATTAAAGCGTACATCAAGCATACATCATGAAAATAACTACACATCATAATCATGTACCAAATAGAATGCATCCATCATCTCATAGGTCATATAGAGCGAATAAGATCGACTGCATATCATATCATCAAAACAAACTCAATGTCCAAGGTACAATGATATCACAAAATATATGAGATACATCACAAATATACATCACGGGAATCATCAATATATCATCACAAAAGGGTGTACATGAACGAATCAATGTCTCATATCAGTGTGACCACTAAGACGCAGAGTGAAAACAATAAAAAATCATCAAAAAATCGAAAATAATCAAATCAAGTATAAATCGAGAATAATAAAAAAATATTAGAATAATCAAACCATCATCAATTCCTCAAAATCGTTAAAAAATCAAATGTAAAAAATCATCAAAATCGTTAAAAATAAAAAATAAAAAATCATCAAAATTGTAAAAAAATCAAAAATCAAAAAAAAAAATCAAGAAATAAAAAAAAATCAAAATCAAAAAATCAAGAAATCAAGAAATCAAAAAAAAAAAACAAAAAAAAACCCGCTTGCGGTGGCACCCAAAGCAGCGCTCGCAGCGCCTACGGTGGCGCCGGCGGCACCGCTCGCGGCCGCCACCGGGCCTCCTCTCCTCCGCTCCTCCCTCCGCCTTTGCACCACCAGCTCCTCTCCTGCCAAAATTTCAAAATAATTTTTTTTTTTTTATCTATTTTTTTTTAGCAACAAAAAAAAACGCATGATAATAAAAAAAAAATTGGGGGTTCAAAGTGAAATTTTTTCAAAAAATCCAAATAACCCATTTCACTAATTGAAAAATCCATCTCAAAAATGCAATTTTCTCCCCAACCCATATGGCGAAAATGCTAATAAATTTTTTTGGGAGGTGTATGAATTTTTTTTTAAAATCTGGAAAAACCCAATGCGAATCTTATACTACCCCCTCAAATGAACCCACATCAGCATATATGTATCTTCTTGCAACATGATATCAACAAACTGTCAGTTCTTTATCCAATCAATCTTATCAATTCTATCAATCCATCTCATCTGATCCATTCTATCATGTCTTATACATGATGAATCCTTCCTGGAACCAGACGTTTTGATCAAGGCTTATACAGGATATATCGTTCCTGAAACCAGACGCTTTGATCATCTTTGTCTTATACAGGAGGTGCCATTCTTGAAGCTAGACTTGATCTTGATCTCATCAATCCTATCAATTCAATCAAACTCTATCAATCATCACATCAAGAACCACATCAAAGTGATCGAAGAACTCACACTTTCATCAACCACAGTTGCAGGAATCATCCAATAATCTATCGGGAAATCAATTTCGCAAAGATCCAAAAAAACTCCAAAGGTCAATTATCTCAATTGATCTCCCGAGGGGGCAACCTCACATCAATATCTATCATTCAGCGTCTGGGGCATCATATCGAGGTTTATCATCTCAAACATCAAATCCGCATCATATCAAGATTTATCATCTCCAACATCGAATCTGCATCATATCAAGATTTATCATCTCCTAACCAAATCTGCATCAAATCAAGATCAAATCTGCATTCTATCGAATCAACAACATCGTCAATCGAGCTTTCTTTAAACCAACACATCATCACACATTGCTTCAAAGAGGGGCAAAATGTATGCACCTAAAAATAGTCTGAAGATAGTTAATTAAATACGCAGTTATTTGATTAATTCCCCTTCCCAATTAATTGAATTCACAAGCAATTTAATTAATTTCTCTATTCATCTACTAGTAAATAAATCTAAATGATTTATTTATATAGTTCATCTCATATCCCCCTTTGATTAATTAATTAATGTCTCCCCATACTAATCAATTCTTCTAATCCCTAATTAAGATTAACAAACTCAAGTTTGTTGAGATTAATTACCATGTTCCAATTATTTGAATTTCTAAATTCAAATGAGCACATGGCTCCTAACTTTAACCACCTAACCTAACCATCCCCTAGCTTAACCCATTCAATCTAATATTGGGTTTAACTAACCCTATCCTATCTTGTACATTCTAACCTCCTTATCCTAACCTCCCATGGTGTGGATATTCTCTCCTTGAGACACATGGCACTTTTGCCACATGTCTCCTCCCTTGGACACTTGCCCTCTCATGAGCAAGGCTCCTTGACACTTGTCACCATAGAGATGACAAGTGTCCCTTCCTTCAACCTCTTCTCCAACTTCCTCAATCTTGGCCCTTGAAATCTTCAGATCAAATCTGGACCGTCGATTCCTGCCACCTCATCTTTGGCCTTGGAATTCCTATAAATATCCCCCATTTTGGAGCAATATGGATCCCATCTCATATCAATTTAGGCATCATTACTATAGGCAATTTGAATTTCAATTATCTAGTAATTAGCTTTTGGATTTATCATAGATTGTTAATCTAGTTTCTTAAATCATGCATTTCATATCATCTCCATAGTCAATCATGATCAATTAGCTACTCAACTCTTGAGTTGTCACTTTGGAGGTCATTTCTCTGCTGAGAGCCCATCAATCCAACACCTTCAAGGTCCTCAAGAATAGAAGAAAATGGGACATTTCGAGGAAGGCTTATGGTTTGCATCTTTGATTTAGTTTTGAAATTAAGTTTTTCAATTATATTTTTATTGTCTCATTATATGTGTATGCCTCTTATACTAACCACATTTTTAGCATCACAATAAGAAGATGGACATGAAGAGCACTGTTGCTATAAGAAGGACATTGATGAATTGAAGTATCTTCCTGAGAAGAATAGAAGCAATTTGCCTTCTAGAATGTCTACTTAGATTTCTTCTTCTAAACAAATAGAATTTGATAAAGAAAAGAGTTAGAATTTTCAGAAAAATAAGAATCAAGGACAAGCTCTTTGTGCTCCTACAATTCATGATCCAAGGAGTTGATTTCTAGATTCAGGAGCTTCTCATCGTATGACGTCTTCACAGTCTATGATCTCATCATTTCAGCCTTGCAATATAACACCTATTTTGATGAGAAATAATACATATATGAATATAATTTGGAAGGGATTTATTGATATTGTGGATGGTGCCTTCAATGATATAAAGTGTGTACCTCACTTAACAAACAATCTCCTTTCCATCTATCAAATTACTCATAGTCCAACAAGGAAGACTATGGATTTCATTCCTAATTTAGTCATCATCAAAAGTCCTTGTATAGTGGAGCGATCATTGCTACTAGGGTGGTGGATCATACATCTTGGTTGTACTTCTTTTCAAACTTTGTTCTTATTGATGACTTTGATTCTTCAGATGATGATCACATTGTTGGCATATGTGCAATAATATGATGACATGATGATATTGTATGTTGTCATTGATGTCAATATGTTGAGAAGTAAACCGGTATATTGAAGTTAAGCAACTGGCAAAGAGAACCAGTATGGTGGTGTAAACCGGTATATGTGCCATAAGTGAAGCAGTATGCTTGTCCAAGTGAACCGGTATGATGTTGTGAACTGAAACCGGTATGTCAGAACGAAAACCGGTACATGGAATGTGGTAGGACTACCGGTTGGTAGTCTTAGCTTCAGGGTTTCTAGGTGAAGTATTCCAAGCCCAATGACATTGTGTGATGAGTTAGCATTGTAATGGAGATCAGGTCATGTTGCCACATCAGTCTCATGCATGTGAAGGATCTTGCATGAAGGATATTGATCCTATCTACCTCGGGAATGGGTGAAGTCTTTGCAAACGCTGGAGAACGTGTGATGGGTTATCGCTTCCATGAAGTGGTGAAGAACAAACGATGGAGAATATCTTGAGATCTGTTCAAGACCATTGTATTCAAATGCAAAGTGCTCAATGGTCATGATTGAACTGATCAATTCCTCAAACTAAGTGTTTAGGGTTTAGGGTTTATGCTGCCGACCTATCTGGGTTCTATAAGGTTGATGTTGTGTTTCATGTTGAGGTTGTTGGAAAATGTTGTGTGTGTATCTATGTGTAGAGATACGTGATTCTTGCCAGACCAGATAAGAGGATTGATACCTGCCTAGTGTGCATGCAAAAGGAAGGAACTAAAGCAGATCTGCATTGGCATTGAGTGCTATTACCAGATAATTGTAATACCTATTGATCTTTAACTACTTCAACAGTTGGAAAATCCGTTAACCGCGTAGCTTTAACTAGCTTGTTGTAAATCCTTTAACAGAGTGAGTCAAAGCCATTGAGTTCATAAAATCTTCTAACAAGGTAACCTCTAACAGGGTTTAACCCTTAACCGGGTATTCTAGCCATCCCTTAACTGGTTGATCCCTAACAAGATCAGTTCCTAACATAACCTGTTGTAAAAGTCTTTAACTAGACTAGGCTCCTAATAGAGCAGACTTCTAAAGAGTTCAAAAATAGCTTGTGGGTATTCATCCCCACCGTGGTTTTTCTTAGTTGGGTTTCCACATGAGAAATGTGTGTGTCATGTGTGATGCCTCTTTTGTGTGATGCTTTGTTATTTTCTGTCAAGAGGTGAATCATGTTATGCTAGTAAATTATTGTGTCTCTGATGATAGATTATCTATTTATGCATAAGGACAAAGTGGAAATGAGGAAGTAGGTTGTGTGGAAAGCTAAGAAGATTGACCGGTTCATGTCTTTCACAGTTGCACTGTGTTTAACTGGTAGTAGTCTGGTTTGGACCGGTGTTAGGGATTGCTAGTAGTTTATAGTCTACAATCAAACCGGTTCAAGAGAAGTTTTTTTGTTATGCCTGTACTGATTCACCCCCCCTCTCAGTATCGGTTTGGAACTCACTTTTCATCATTGAGTTATCAATTGGTATCAGAGCATCCTCCAGGTCCTCTGTGTTGTAAGCTTAACTGCTTGAGGGAAAGATCCTATTGTAATGATGAAGAGGGAAGGTCCAAAGTTCAACAGAGATAACTTTAAAATATGGAAGGACAGAATGAAGATATAAATCAGAAGCATGGGTGCTCAACATTGGAGCTATGTTGAGAACGTTTATGTTATCCCTACCAGTATTCTCACCGATGACCAAAAGAGAGAGATTCAGTAGAATGGGCAAGTCATGGAAGCCCTAATCAGTAGCTTATCTGACATTGAGTTAATTGATGTCCAGGATAAAGACAATCCCAAAGAAGTATGGGATACTCTTGAGAATATCTATGGTGGTGATGAGCATGTAAAACAAGCTAAGGAAGAAATCCTTAGAGGGAAGTTTGAAGACATGCAGATGGTTGAAGGTGAGACCATTCAACAATATGGAATACGAATCAAAACCATTGTTGGAGATATCAAGAGTGTAGGTGGTAAAATGGAAGATTCCACCGTTGTTAGCAAATTTTTGAGATCTCTATTATTGGTCTATGCAATAAGGGTTCCTGCTATTCAGGAGTTGAGATCAATAGACAAGACTAAGGTATCCCTAGAATCCATCATTGCAAAATTAATAGCCTATGAGCTAAATAGTTTTGATGGCAGTGTTCAGAAGATTGAATCATCTTTTAGAGCATCTGCTGCACCATCCAGAAAAGGAAAAGAAGCAAGCACTAGTGGTGAACCAAGATAGAGAAGAGAAATGGATGATTAGGAGATTCTGATGGAATTTGAAGCTCTTCTTTCCAAAAGACTTCCTAAGGGAACCGACAAATACAGAGGTAAGCTTCCTTTGAAATGCTTTTCTTGTAACCAGATAGGACACATCGCTATAAACTATCCTAATGGTGATAGCAAGGACAAACTGGAAAGGTTCAAGAAATTCAAAGGAGGAAACCAGAGAAACTATTTTGTAGCAGTTGATGAAGGTGTCACAGATGAGGAATTAGAAGATGAAGAAAATGAAGATATTGTGTTTGTTGCAGTCAACGAGGATGTGTCAGACAAGAAGGCTCTTGTCTCCCGCTTTGACAATCTCAATGAGTCGATTATTGACAATGGTTGCTCTCACCCTATGACTGGTGACCGGAGCAAATTTATATCCCTAGAAGAGTATGATGGTGGTGTGGTTCGTTTTGGTAATGATGCACCATGTATGGTAAAAATAGAGTGTCCATCTCTCTAAATGGAAAGAGCAGTGCTGACAATGTGTATTGGGTGCAAGGTCTCAGACACAATCTATTGTGTTGCCTAGCTGAATGATGGTGGACTCACTTTGGAATTCAAAAATGGAGTGTGCAAAATCAAAGGAAAGAATGGTGAATTGATGGCCACTGGTATGCAGACCAAAGGTAACTTATTTCAGTTGAATGCAAATATAATTACATGTCTTATGGCTAAGTTTGATGATAGTTGGATTTGGCATAGGAGACTCTGCCATGTAAACTTTGATAACATTGTGAAGGCCAATAAGACCAAGGTAGTTAGAGGATTACCTGTGCTAAGCAAACCAGAAAATCCTTTGTGGAGAGAGTGTCAACTGGGGAAAATGTCTTCCTCAACCTTCAAAGGTAAATCTTTCACTACTGACAATTTACTTGATCTTGTGCATACTGATTTGTGTGGTCTTGTGAAGACTAGGAGTGTGCAGGGAGATAGGTATTTTATGATTCTTACAGATGATTGCTCAAGAATGATGTGGGTCACATTCTTGAAGGACAAATTTGAAGCTTTTGGATAGTTCAAAGCCTTCAGAGCATTGGTAGAAAAGGAAAGCGGTAGAAGAATCAAATGCCTTAGAACTGATAAAGGAGGGGAATTCACTTCCGGTGAATTCAACAAATATTGTGAAGAGAATGGCATCAAGAGGCAACTAGACTCCACAGTAGAATAGCTTAGCAAAGAGGAACAACTAGACTATGGTTGAAGCGGCTAGAACTATGTTGATCCAAGGAAAGGTTGCTCACACCTTTTGGAGAGAAGCGGTGAGCACTGCAATCTACACAATGAACCGGGTACTCATCAAGAAAGGAAAGGATAAGACTCCTTATGAGTACTGGATCGGTAAGACATGAGTGGTAAGCTACTTCAGAGTGTTTGGTAGTAAATGTTATATCAAGAGGAGTGAACATCAGAGCAAGTTTGATGCCAAATGTGATGAGGGAATATTCCTAGAGTATTCCACTAAGAGCAAAGCTCTCAAATGTTTCAACAATAGGACTCAGAGAATTGTTGAAAGCATTAATATTAGGGTTGATGAAAACTCTGAGAAATCTGAGGAAATTGGTAGAGAGCATGTAGGAGATGAACTGGTAGTAACCCTTTGGGAACCAGTTACAAATTTGCCCAGTACTAGCAATTGTTCTCCTACACCGGTAGATGTTGATGAAGATGAGGATGATGAAGAAAAGCAAGAGGAAGTTGTTAAGAATATACCTAGGTATGTCAAACTCAATCATGATCCAAAGCAGATCATAGGAGACAAAGATGCATGAATTCTTACAAGAAGAAAGGTCAGAGAAAACTCATGTATGATCTATGAATTTAAGCCTAAATCATTCAAAGAGGCACATAAAGATGAAGATTGGATCAAGGCAATGGAGGAGGAACTTGATCAAATAGAAAATAATGGTACATGGTCCTTGGTACCCAAACCGAAACATAAAAATGTCATTGGTACCAAATGGGTTTTTAGAAATAAGTTGAATGAAGATGGGACAATGATAAGAAACAAATCCAGACTGGTGTGTAAGGGGTATGCTCAAGAAGAAGGAGAAGACTATGGAGAAACCTTTGCTCTAGTAGCCAGATTGAAAGGAGTTCGTATGCTTCTTGCATATGCAGCTTTTAAAGGATTCAAGGTATACCAAATGGATGTAAAATCTGCATTCCTAAATGGAATACTTGAAGAGGAGGTGTATATAGAGCAACCAGATGGGTTTTCCCTATCAGAAGATAGTGACATGGTGTGTAGGCTACATAAAGCCTTGTATGGACTAAAGTAGGCACCTAGAGCATGGTATGAATACTTGCACTCCCATCTTGTGAAGATTGGATTTGAAAGAACAAGTGAAGATAGCAATATCCACTTGAAACAAAAGGAGATCAGATTCTGATCTGTGAAGTATTTGTTGATGACATCATCTTTGGAGGAGATGACAAGATGAGTCATGATTTTGCCGATGAGATGAAGAAGGAATTTGAGATGTCACTCATAGGGGAGATTAAGTTCTTCATTGGATTGCAGATTCAACAAATGAAAGATGGAATCTTTATTACTCAGTCTAAGTATGACAAAGAGGTGTTGAAGACCTTTGGCATGGAAGATAGTAAACTGGTTGGTACACCAATGGTGACCGGTTGCAAACTATCAAAAGAAGATGACTCAACACTGGTAAATGAGAAGGAATGTCGATCAATGATTGCTAAGTTGCATTATGTAGTGCATAGCAGACCAGACATTGCACATGCAGTGGGTATTACCGCTCGGTTTCAACAAAGTCCAAGAGAATCCAACTTGGTAGCAGTCAAGCAGATTCTTAGATATCTGAAGGGAACTATTGACTATGGGTTATGGTATCCATACAATAATGAGTTCAACCTGAAAGTGTTCACAGATGCTGATTGGGTTGGTAATGTAGATGACCGGAAGAGCACAACCGGTGGTGCATTCTTTCTCGGTGGTAGACTAGTCTCATGGATGAGTAAAAAGCAGAGTTGTATCTCTCAATCTATAGCAGAAGCGGAGTATGTTACAACTTTTATGAACTATACCCAGACTATTTGGATGAAGCATGTATTGAATGGATTCAAAGTTCCTGTATCTGAACCGGTAAGTATATTCTGTGACAATACAAGTGCAATTAACATATCCAAGAATTAGGTTTTACATGCTAGAACCAAGCACTTTGAACTCAAGTATCATTTCTTAAGGGAAAAGGTTTAGAACAAAGAGGTTGTATTGGAACATATTTCCAGTAAGGAGCAGTTAGCAGACATATTCACCAAGCCTCTACCAAAGGCTTCATTTACATATTTGAGAGGTGAATTAGGGGTGTTGCCCCTTCAAGAGGTGAACTAAAAGTATGTGCTCCACATCAGTCAGGTATTGCAGTGTCCAATCTTTTTCAGGATTGATGTGTTGAAGGATGCTACTCCTCAAGGGGAGCAACATAGTGGAACAGGGAAGCTTGTGCCTCCACTTTGGCATTATTGTCAAAGGGGGAGAAGATGTGAAGTGGGGAAGATATCTACAACAATAGGGAGAAGATGTGATGCTAAGTGATATCTTTGTATATTGCCATCAATGCCAAAGGGGGCGATTGTTGGCATATGTGCAAGAGTATGATGACATGATGATATTGTATGTTGTCATTGATGTCAATATGTTGAGAAGTAAACCGGTATATTGAAGTTAAGCAACTGGAAAAGAGAACCGGTATGGTGGTGTAAACCGGTATATGTGCCATAAGTGAAGTGGTATTCTTGTCCAAGTGAACCAGTATGATGTTGTGAACTGGAACTGGTATGTCGGAATGAGAACCGGTACATGGAATGTGGTAGGACTACCGGTTGGTAGTCTTAGCTTCAGGGTTTCCGATTGAAGTATTCCAAGCCTGATGACATTGTGTGATGAGTTAACATTGTAATGGAGATCAAAATGTGTTGCCATGTTATTCTCATGCACGTGAAGGTTCTTGCATGAAGGAGATTATCCTATCTACCTCGAGAATGTGTGAAGTCTTTGCAAACAGTGGAGAACGCGTGATGGGTTATCGCTTCCATGAAGCGGTGAAGAATGAACGATGGAGAAAGTCTTAAGATCTTTTCAAGACTGTTTTATTCAAATGTAAGGTGCTCAATGGTCAGGATTATTGAACCGATCAATTTCTCAACCTAAGTGTTTAGGGTTTAGGGTTTATGTTGTCGACCTATCTATGTTCTATAAGGTTGATGTTGTGTTTCATGTTGAGGTTGTTGGCAAATGTTGTGTGTGTATCTAAGTGCAGAGATGCGGGATTCTTGCCAGACTAGATAAGAGGATTGATACCTGCCTAGTGTGTGTGCAGAAGGAAGGAACTAAAGCGCATCTGCATTGGCATTGAGTGCTATTACCATATCATTGTAATACCTGTTGATCTTTAACTAAATAGTTGGAAAATCCCTTAACCGGGTAGCTTTAACCAGCTTGTTGTAAATCCTTTAACATGGTGACTCAAAGCCATTGAGTTCATAAAATCCTCTAACAAGGTAACCTCTAACGGGGTTTAACCCTTAACCGGGTATTCTAGCCATCCCTTAACTGGTTGATCCCTAACAAGATCAGTTCCTAACATAACCTGTTGTAAAAGTCTTTAACCAGACTAGGCTCCTAATAGAGCGGAATTCTAAAGAGTTCAAAAATAGCTTGTGGGTATTCATCCCCACCGTGGTTTTTCTTAGTTGGGTTTCCACATGAGAAATGTGTGTGTCATGTGTGATGCCTCTTTTGTGTGATGCTTTGTTATTTTCTGTCAAGAGGTGAATCATGTTATGCTAGTAAATTATTGTGTCTCTGATGATAGATTATCTATTTATGCATAAGGACAAAGTGGAAATGAGGAAGTAGGTTGTGTGGAAAGCTAAGAAGATTGACCGGTTCATGTCTTTCACAGTTGCACTGTGTTTAACCGGTAGTAGTCTAGTTTGGACCGGTGTTAGGGATTGTCAGTAGTTTGCAGTCTGCAATCAAACCGGTTCAAGAGAAGTTTTGTTGTTGTTCCTGTACTGATTCACCCCCCCTCTCAGTACCGGTTTGGTACTCACTTTTCATCATTGAGTTGTCACACACTTCTAGTATGGATTCAAATATTGAGGAGAACTTTGGTTACTTGAACTTCGATATTCTCACATGTGATCCAATTCTTGAACATTGCATTTCATCGCCTCCTATTGAGATTACATCTAGTGTTGCTCCTAATGATGTTTGTGTTGCTATAGTTTTGGCTTCTTATGATTTAGTACAACAAGATATATATTGTCTTCCATATATAGTTCCTTAGGATGACTACTTGACAAACATTGCATGTTTGTTTGTGGAGTCCTATCTTGCATATTTGGGACGCATTATTAATGACATACATCATCTCTTTGATGAAGATGATCCTTCATCAGTTGTTGTGAGGGAACACTCTAACTCTCTTCTTCATTCTAGAGTACATGTCATTCTTTAGAGATTGATGTGATTGTGGATAATTATTTACAACCTTTGGATGAGGTCTCTTTATCTTTAGAGGATACACTTGAGAGTTTGGATCTTGTTCTACATTCATCTTTACTAGATTTTTCAACAATCTAGCCTAGTACACCTGATTTGGAAGGGGCAACTTTCAGCATTGCCGTGGGGACACTTCAGCAGCTTTCAAAGACTCCACACATCATGATATTTCTTCCTATGTCTTCCTTTCAGGAATGAGAAGACATAATTCATACACCTTTGGTTTTGTTTCTTCCTAAGGGAAGGAATGTTGTTCAATGATCATGAACCATCTTCTACATCTAGTTTCGAGCATCTACCATTGGTGCATTTTCTACATTAAGGGGGATACATTGTCCCTCAACTTCTCTCATGGGGGGAATTTTTTCCTTACTTGGGGTTTTGTCCTTAACATTCTTCTTTGAGAGTTTTTTGTATTTTCCTCCTCTCTTCAGGGGAGTTTTTTCCCACTGGGTTTTCTCCTTCCTTTTTTGTTTGAGAGGATCTTTTGTAAATGTGTACCTCATTAGGCTTAGTTCCTGAGAACCACCTTTTCTTTTTTTGTCTACATTTCTCTCTAAGTTTCACTTAAGGGGGGTAGTG
Source organism: Cryptomeria japonica (assembly GCF_030272615.1). NCBI lineage: Eukaryota > Viridiplantae > Streptophyta > Pinopsida > Cupressales > Cupressaceae > Cryptomeria > Cryptomeria japonica. The sequence continues at coordinate 291,097,814 of NC_081406.1, read as the reverse complement.
TGAATAGGGTTCTTTAGTTATCTAGTTCTTTATTAGCTAGCTCTCCATAATAGCTCTCTTCACACTTAGTAAAGTTTACTTAGGGACATTTTCACTTTATCCCACATTGGTCGTGATTTTAGTCTTCTGGGTGGGAAGCCTTATATATGATCACCCATCACTCTCATATGGGTATTCTTATTCATTGTATTCTTTGCATTCTCTTGAGTTGAATACAGTTTATTTAGCTCATTTTTTATTTCTGTTTTTTCTTTTCTTCATTCGTTTACATTCTTGGGTGTCTTTTCAACCAAATCTCACATAAACCAAACTCACACTATGTACAAAAACTTATAACAACAAGCATATGGGTTACTAATTAATTATTTTTCATTACATGTAGTAGTAAGAACCCATCCCTATGGTTATAAGGAATGAAAACTCACCTTTACAATAAAGAAAATAAAATTTAGGCAAGTTTTGTTCAAATTCTAAGTACAAATTATGCAAAATCAAAATTTGTGGAAACTCTCCATGATCATGATTATCCAAAAACATGTTTTTATTACCCTTAGCATCATATTCAAATTGAAAATTATCAAAATGCAAGGTATCATGGAAATATACAACCTGATTTAGTGAGTTCCCAATTGTAGGTGTACGCTCGTGCAATATGATTTCTTCTTTTGAAGGTCTTAACTCATGTTACACCACTCCATCCTCCTCAAGTAAATGCATACCATAAGAAATAATATCCATTAATGATGTACTATATCATCACTACCATAAGAACTAAGAGGTAAAACATAACAAATTTTATCCTTGTTATAATCATTATTAGTCCTAAATAATAAATCAACATGTTTAACTTTAGTAGGGATAACAATTTCAGTCATAGACATGCCTTTTCAATCATAAGAAGTATTAATATCATAAATAAAATAATTGTCTTTCTCTCAAACAAACATGCTCAAAATCAACCTTACCTTCTAAGGCAATCTCCCAAGCTAGTAAGAAATCGTGACAACTTACTTTTGGATGTTGATCAAATGAATGAACTCTACATGAATCGGATGACACAAGGTTTGATATGTGCATGTAATACCCATGAATTGACATTTCTTCACTCAAATTTGACACAAGATCAAGCACTTTGTCTTTCTCATCCAATGAAGGAGGCATGAAGTCATCTCATTTGTTCATTGGTAAGGCTTGCAAATCCTCTTCCTCATGAGGTAATTTGTTGTCTTGATCACATTATTGAAAATAATTATCAAGGTCATGAAATTCAAGGTGAACATAATTATCAACAAGGTTAGACCATTAAAACATGATAAACAAAGACTCGTCTTAGATAATTCATTTGAATGCATTGGATCAAACAACATCAAAATCATGAAAATACTTCCCTGTTTCACTTTGTTGGACATGCTTAATTTTTGTAGAATCTAGGAAAACCTCTTGATTGTCTTCTTGAGCCTCTTGTATATCCTCCATTTGATTTCCATCATGCATCTCTTGTTACAACTTAAAATCTCGCATTTTCATCAATATAAGCACATTTGTCATGAATTAACTCACCTTCTTAGCTGATGCAATTTTGATATGGTTGGTTACCAAAGGAACATGGAATGATATGAACACTTACTTGACCCTTTATCTCAAAAAAATCAATTTCCAACTCATTTTTTTAATTTGTATGGTAAGTTTCATTTGTTGTTGCAAAGTTTGATTGATAGTCCAATTCATCCTCATGGTTGTCATAGTTCTAATACAATTGATTTTCCTTAGCCACTATATTATACCATCCCTGGATAAGTTCATTAACATCTCCAAAATTAGTTTGTAAAACAATTTGTTGACATATGGAAAAAGATATGTTTGTTGTTCCATTAGAAGGATTACCCACTATCTAATCGAAACACATGGTATTCTCTTTTTCACCATGATTAACATTCAAAACAACAAGGACATCATCACTCAGAACTTTGTTAGAATAGAATTTTGCATCTCCACTTGTCATGAAAATATGTATGGATGCATCTATGAATTCACTTTCTTCATGTAGTGGATCCAAACAAGAATGAGAATTTTCATTAGACAATGAATCCATTTCAATGTTGGGTGTAAAATTATCATACAATAATGATTAATTAAATGTTAACTCATAAAATTTCTCATCATTTGGAATTGGCCCACCATCATTGTCATGTATGTTGGCCACTTTGTCTTCTTCATTAGGTAGATGCATATCTTCTAGAGTCTCATGGAGTTGATCATGGTCATCTTCTTCCTTGCTTGATTTAGTATCCCAATGATCTTATATAGGAATTAATACCTATTCAAGAGTCAAATTTTGTTTCAAATAAAAGTCCATATTTCCAAGAAAAACATGGCAATCTATCTCATAATGTTTTTTGTTTTAAAAGAAAAAGGCCAAGGCCTATAATATTTAAATTAATATAAAATTGGATTTATTACATATGTAGATTGTTTACTGAGATGAGGAGAATATCTCCAACATCTCAAAATGAATTTTTCTACAATAATTCTCCTTACATTACATCTTTTCCTCTATATATTTCTAACCAAATGCTAATAAGGCCCATGAATCATACACATTATCATGGTACCTCTACTATTGCAGATCTTTGGGCTCAGGATACTAATAATTTGATATTAACCCTTCCCCACTAACATCATTATAATGCTATTCAAAACCCTTAACTTTTAACAAAATAATATCTATTCAATGCCCCTCTTATATGAAAGTTGTGAGGTGTATCCTAAATTCTTCCAACAATGCAAAATCTAATAATGACATAGGGATACCCAATTCTCAAAACCTCTTATTCAATCTACTTTGTTCAAGTGAAATATCTACCAAACATAAATCATGAATAGATGTACCTTCCTTATGTGAACCTTTCTCATGCTCGAAAGAGTCATCAAAAGTACCTTGTGAAGATAAGGAAGACTTATTGCTTGTTGATCCCTCATGATAGTAGTTTTGGGGAAGCATTGCATATGCCTTACTCTTTTCAATTTGGCCATCATTTTTTGATACTTCATGACTGATTGTTGTGGAAAAGGCACTTGGTAACTTTATTTCTTGATTGTGATAATCTTTTAGATCCATTTCATTTTCATTCTCACATAAACTATCATGCTGATATGACCGACCAACAAGCTTTCCACTTGAAATATCATCATAATTTAATGCATTAAGTGTTGGAGTATAACTAGAAAATGATAGTACTATTAAAGTAATATCATTAAAAGGTAAAATACTTAAATCCTTGGTTGTAGCTTATGCATTTTGAGTCCAACTTTGACCTTGAAAGTGACTGATCTGATTTGTTGCATTAGCTGCTTACATAATGTGGAGATTAGACATGTTATAGTTGATTGATTGAGATGATTGCAACTGAATAGACACATTGAATAGATTGGAATATGGCTATAATGGTTGGCCACTTACAAGTACTTGCATATTATAACACCCATCTTGATTATTTGTCTCATTTGTAGTGTCATTTCCATGTTGTGCCAACAAAAGAGCCTTGTTGAATGCATCATGCAAGGTGGTAATTTCACCAATATATCTAATCTTACCTGAAAATGAGACATCCAAACACCATAAATAATTATCTTTAAAAATTAAATCACTTATCATCCTATTTGAAGCTTGAACCCTTTGATACATGAGAAGAAACCTATGATTAAATTAGAAAATAGACTCTTTAGATGTCCTTCTCATGGTTAAAAAATGAAATAATGAATCTTGTGCACCCATATTAGAATCAAATTGAAGTGTTACACCTTGAAATGTTTTGACAAATAAATTGCAAACAACATCTTCATGTTCAATCTTAAGAAAAAGCATTAGATCCTTGCAAATCCTTATGTGATTTGTAGCATTTTTCCCATTGTTAGGAAAAAATAAGGGAATTCTATTGTGTGCATGCAAATGAATCTTATGAAGACCTCATGGTGTACACAAAGGTCTACCCATTTAATCTAGATCTCCCCAGGATACACTTATTCAAAATATGCATGTAACCATGAAAAAAATTCATTTGGCCCTCCTTCTAGTGCCAATTCTGATGAGGGGTGTTTTGACACACTCATCAACAGGTAGGTAGAACACCAAATGCACTACCTCTCCTAAAAGGAAACAAACCTCAAGGGATTGGTAACCCCAAGGTCCCTTTATGCTAGGTCGTGACAATGATGGATAATTAAATGGATTATGTAGTTGTACCTATATAAGGGGTTGTTGGTAATCAAGCAAATATGTGGTTAAATGCACCAAGAGATCAGAAAATAAGATAAACAATGTATGAATAGGTTGCTCCAACCATCGATTGCAAAAAAATGAATATTTTCAGCACTATAACAACAATAAGAGAATTTGCAAACATTAGAAATTTGATTTATAATAGCAAGTTGTTAAAAGTCTTCTCCTAAACTAATCAAATATGAAAAAAAAAGAACAAAAGATGAGGGTTTAGAGAAAATAAACTATAAAGAAAAGGACCATCTTTGCATTTGACTCGTTATCTTTTATCTTGGAAGATCTAATGGGATTTGCTTAACCTACAATATCATTACTAGTATTTCTCACAATCATAATCATCATAAATGCAAGATCTTAATAAATTTTGTGAAAATGGTAAAGTGGTAGCAAAAACTACCATATTACATGTGCAAGTATTACACAAATTTCATCTTTTCCATAAAAGATGTAAAATATTCAACACTTTATTGAATTCCACCAAATAATCCAAATTTCCAAACATAGCAAATACAAATGCATCACCATCCAAGGCTAAGAATTAACAAGCTATGGAAACGTGATGCCCTTTCAACAGGCATGCACACTAAAAATCATCATTATCCTTGTCTTTATGGTCTTGAAATTTCTCTCCAAGATTACTCCTCTCAAATTAATATCTCTCCTTTTAAAGAAGTGATCTTACACTTTGTTCCTTGATTAACTTGAAACCTAATCTCAAACTTAGATCCACTTTTTTAGGGTAAGCCCTAACTCAAATTTAAGTTACAATGAGATAAGGTGAGTCCTACTAGACATCCCTTTGATTAAATTATAACTCAAAGTACAAGTCACATTCATTTGTTCTCTTCATGCAACTCTAGTTCTCCATCCATTAAGTAAAAGTGCACTTGGTGTTGCAGGTGATCCATTCATGCAAGTGTGGTATGCCTTCTTCACAACTTAGATGTCTCCATAGTGTTTTCAGCACCTTGGACCTACAAACAAACAAAAAGAGCATCAAATTCTAGATCATAAAATCAAATCAATTAAGAAACATTAAGGTCTATCAACATGCATCTTTAGGACAATTGTATAAAGATTTAAAAAAGACAATTATTTCTCTTTATACTCAAACCAAAATGTACGATTATTTTCTATCATATATCCACCCAAAATTTACATACAATTCAATACCTTGTTCACAAAACATATCAAAACATTAAAATGCCATAAATATAGTTTTTGGGTGATGATTGTCTTCAACAAATTGGCTTTATTTTTTATTCTTTACAATGAAAATCAGATATTTTCCATGGGTTTTGTGACTTTAAAAGACATTTGAACAGATGCTCACTTCACCTAATGAATTCTAAATGTCTTCTAAGGGTACCAAGATGATCTGCACTCTTTAACTTCCATTGGAAACAAGTATTTTCCTGCAAACACATTAGCAAAGCAACCCAAAATGAAATTCATACCCAGCTTTTCTAAAACCTTTAGAAAGTGTTGAGAACTTTGAAGGTCATGAAAAGTTTGGAGTATTTCATTTAAAATTATATATTTAATGGTATCAAAAAATTTATAATAACCCTTTCTTCTTCAAATCATGTTTTTTCAATTGAAAAAAGAGAATGAAATTTTGGATATGTTGTCTTCACAATCTATAAAGAAGCTCTGACAGCCATAGTTGAAAAGCACAATGATAACATAAATCTCTTCAAACTTTATAGTTTATTCAAAAATTTAAATTATTCATTTAAAGAGGGTGATAGTTTAACTAATGTTTTTACTAAGTTTCAATTGTCAAAATTAAGATGAAAAGAAATATAAAATTAGAAATTTCAATTTCTTTTGCTTCATTATTTTAAATTTTTGAATAACCTTTTTCCTTGAATTTGTCCAAATTTGCATGATGTGACCAATCAAGCACCAAAGAGTCATTTTCAAGGGATCATAAGACCAATCAATAGCTACTATTATAAAATGCAAACTTTCAAAGCATGCTCCAGTTAGACCAAAGTCATCAAACCCAACCACATCCTCAAATAAAATTTCCAAGAACATTTTTATGATGTCAAAGACAAGGTCATGAATAAAATTTTCCATGTAAGCCAATATATCTAATAAAGAAAAGTTGTATCTCTTTGAAAAAGACTCAAGAAAATAATGCTAAGACCATTAATGCAAAGTAAGAACTAGATTGACTCATTGACATAAAATGAAAGCATCCAAGCACCAAAATGAACTTCAACTATATTTACTTGAAAAGAGCTCTTAATCAAATCAAGAGGGAGTCCCCATTTTGTTGATGCAAAATATGAGGCGTGTGTGTGAGGGAACAACGAGTATTACATTAGGAATAGTAATGGTGTGATGCAATTCTCTTTACAAAAGTCCTTTGTGTGTTGATGCAATAAGATGACAAGACATAACAAAATCAATCATGAAATCATACTTGAATGTAGTTGTTGTAGCTTGTTGTTACATATGTTGAATACTCAGATCCACAACTACTTGCTTGAAAATGGTTGTCATAAATTGTGATTAGTTATTCTTGATCACTTAGAATTTGTGAATGATAAATGATTAATTTATATAAGGTTCACAAGGTATTTCTTAATTTAGGTTGACTTCCAACCATCAAATGAAAATATCAGGACTAGTTCACAAATGGATAGATGTAGCACTTGAACACATTTGAATTTGGGCCCTTTTTGGAAGGACTAGGGCATTGTGCACCTTAGTCTACTAAAAAATGGACTAGAGAAAGGTGGTTGAGAGTATTAGGACTTAGGACATAGGATTTGTTCACAACATTAGCATATGATTATAATTGGGTAGGATAGGCCCAAAATAAGCTTGAAGTGAGCTAGGAGAGAGCACACTAAAGAAAGGGCCCAAGATAGAGTGTGCAATTGTAAGGTGATACAATTTACTACATCACAATTGTCTACAAAGGAAAATGTACTTAAATGCCTTAATGAATTTATTAAAGAAAGTTTAGGAGAGATTGAGGCACAAAAATAATAATATTTTTTTAGAATGTGGTAGTATTTTATGAGGTATTGCTTGTTCCTAATATCCAAGTGATCAAATATGAAATGAATTTACCCACATACAACACATACTATGGAAGTTTTATTGCATGTGTTAGACTGCACATAATTTGTTTTGGTCCCAAATGTAGTAAAATATAAGATAATTGAACATTTGTCATCAAGATCACTTTTTTAATCTTTGAGTAGCATTTTTTTTTGCATATGTGCATTATTTAGTTAGAGAAAGCCCAAGTAGTTTAATCAACAAAAGAAACCTAAAAATTGATAATAAATAAACTCCATTTTTGTTTAATCAAATTTTGATAAAATGACTTGAAAAAAATTGTCTAATGAATTAGGAAATTATCAAAGCATTTGACTAATTTAACCTTAAAAAGCAACCAAAATTGGTCCTATATTAAAAATAATGGTGAACAATGCTTTTGAAATAATTGTAAACATAACATAACTAAAGTGTAGCAAATAAGAAACTTACATTACTCTCTAAACCAAACCACATAAAAGAAAAGTTTGACACCATAATATTGATCATTCTTATCCACCAAAGAACTTTGTACTTCTTATCAAGTTTGAAATTGAGTTAACATACATTTCTTGAATGAAAATATAGAATTATAGAGCCTTTGTGCTAGCCATAAAACATCATTTCAAATATATGATAATCTAACTTGCTATAATAATACCTAAAAATATATGATACTCCCTTTGGCTAACCATTTTTATTTTAATTTCTTGATTCTGAGAAACCCCTATAGCTTGTAACAACCAAAGTAAGTTCCAGTTTCACATTCAAACATCTATCAAAGGTGTTTGGTAGACCTGAGATTTGAATGTGAAGTGGAATACTAAACAATATTGTTTCTATGAAGGTTTGAATTAAATTGACCCTAAAACGCATTTTTGATGAAAATACAGGTCTAAATAAATAGGTACAACTCCATAACAATTAGATATAAATCATCTCATCACTTATGCCTTTTTCCTATTGGGAAAAGATGTTGTATACCTTGTATAAAATGACTTACTATAATGTTTTAATTAAATAATTATTTAGTTGGGGTACATCTAGAAAATGTTGTTAGCCACACTAGGTAATTATCTAGGGACCACTGATACATTTGTATTGTAACATTGAATTATTTAATGTGTGGGATACATGATAATTATTTAATATTCAAAAAAATACATTTAATATAGTAAAAACTTAGTATCCAATATTAAATGAGGGGTTAATGGTTTTAAGACGTGTGGTTTTTTATCTTACCACGGTTGTATTTGTATCATTTTAAGTCTATAAAAGCAAGCACATAATTAGTGGCTAAGGTTGGCTAGCTGAGTGGGTTGCCACATTATTGAGTCTTTTTTAGGAGTGCATATGTGAAGCATGGAATGGGATGTGAGGATTCATGCTTGAACACATGGAGGATGCATTGGAGAGATTTGATATTTCAGAAGCATTCATTGTAACTTTGTAGGTGTATGTATTGGTTTATTGTTAAATAATATGTGGAATATGGATTCTTTTTAGAGGCTAATTTGTTTTCCTCTTGATGATTTTTTAAATGCATATTATGTGTTATCTTATGGCTTATTTATTTTATATAGGCATTGTAGTTATTGTCGTGTGTGTGAAATAGGGTACCTGCAGCTGCAACACAAACACTCAATAGATCATTACAAGCATGATTAGCAAATTCAAATTAAACAAAAGATAAACCATGACAAAGCGACCTATCGCCTCCTAAGAGATGCGAGTGTGGATTTTCTCTCAGATATGGTTAAGCAATCCCAGTGACTTGACTACACCTAGACGGAGGATTTGAAATGATATGATATGCAAGCTAGATGAGATTGATTATGCTAGATTGATCCAAGAGGCTAATTAAGCTAATGATATGCATGATTAAGCTATGATGATGATGCAATTAAGCTAGAAAAGAGATTGATTAAGATACATGATTCAACAATTATGCTAGAAAATGATCAAATTAAGCTAGATCTAAGATGCAATTGCCTATAATAACAATGCTTAAATGATATGCTAAAATGGATATGCCTATAGTAACAATGCCTACAATGATATTAGATGGGATCCTTTGTGCTCCAAAATGGGAGATATTTATAGGATTTCCAAGGCCAGGGGGTGAGGTGGCAGGAATCAACGGTCAAGATTGAATCTGAAGATATCGAGGGTGAAATTGGAGGAGGTTGGAGAAGAGGTTGGAGGGAGGGACACTTTTCATCTCTGTGGTGATAAGTGTCAAGGAGCCTTGCTCATAAGAGGGCAAGTGTCCAAGAGAGGAGACGTGGCATAAGTGCCACGTGTCTCAAGGGGAGAATATCCACACCATAGGAGGTTAGGATAAGGAGGTTAGGATGTGGAAGATAGGATAGGGTTAGTTAAACCGAGGGTTAGGTGGAATGGGTTAGGTTAGAGGGATGGTTAGGTTAGGTGGTTAGAAGTTAGGAGGCATGTGGGTAATTTGAATTTAAAAATTCAAATAATAGGAAAAAGCTAATTAACTTTCAACAACTCATAAATTGATTTATTTTAATTAATTAGGGGGTTAGAAGGAATGAGTTAAATGGGGGAGATTAATTAATTCAGATTAATTAATCAAAGGGGACTATTGAAATGAACCTATTAAATAAATCCTTAGATTTATTAATAAGTTGATGAATGGGAGAATTTAATCAAATTGCTAATGAATTCAAATAAATTGGGAATGGGGATTAATTAAATAATTGCTTATTTAATTAATTACCTTCAAATCATTTTTAGGTGTATACAGTTATAATGTATCGGGGTATATGCATTATTTCCTAACATTTCATATCTAGAAATGTGACTATGGTAAAATGCTCCCACTTCTAGTTTTCGTACCAATATAATTTATAAAATTGTTGAAAATGTGAGAAAATTAAGGTTGATAAATTATTTATTATTTCATTTATTATCTCAATCCTCCAATGCAATCTAAATATATTTGTTGGGATGATCCAAAATCAGAATGCAAAATATTATTTTCTACAAGTGAAACCAAATTAGCACAAATAACAATATTTATCATAGGAAATGAGAGCACATGTCAATAAAATGAGGAACTTTGCATATTTAGGAAAGGTAAATAAGATAAGAATGTAGGACTAAACAATTGACTGAATCTCCAAAGATGATTACCTATGAACTCACTTTACAAGTATGTGAACAAGTGTTAAATATGCATACAAGAGGTGTCTCTCAAAGTGAGGACATGTGTCTCAACCACACGAGGTGCTCGACAAAATTTTAAAATTTTCTAAGTTGGGACTTACACAATGTGAATATGACTCTCTAGGTAGGATAAAAGTTGACTAATTTAATTAAGTCACTATTTACACCAAGGCCCTCCGTTAAGTAAAACTTTGGGCGTAATGTATACAATGATGATAATGGGTCCCAACTATTAGCCATGTTAGGTTCCCATATATGAAAATTTCTCCTAAATCAAAGAAAAAGAGAAAACACAATAGAAATAAAACTACTCTCCAAAAGAGAAATGATAAAAAAATGAATGTACAAATGAAGAAGATAAATGATAGAAAGAGGGACTTGTGGCGATCCCCAAAGTACCACTCCTAACATAATGTATAATATATAATAGCCCCCCCCCCCCCCCCCCCCCTCCCCACTTACAAGATAAAGAAGAGACTATGCAAGTCCATCATGATTTGATGGTTGAATGCTTCATACGTTGTCCTATAGGAAAGAACTTTTGGATGGTCTCTATGAAGTGGTTCTGAATCTTGATGAAACAGGTGATGTAGAACAAGAATAAAATAAGTGATGTTTTGGTGCAAAGAATCTCTATATGTTCTCAACGAACCAACTTTGAATCTAGATGCAACACTAGTTGGTGAGATCACAGTGCATGTCATTGGAATACATTGTTTATCTCAAAATGATTACATAATGCCTCACATATGATGTTTCTATATAGAAGAAAGGCATGGAAGTGCTTTGGACACAAATCATGGAAGTGCTCAAAGGCATGCCAACTCAAGACACCATTCCAAACTAATTAGTACTAAAATAAAATGCTAATAAGGGAAATGTAGAAGTGTTCATGACACAACTCATGAAAAGTGCTCAAAGGCACAACTCAAGACACCCCCTTGATTCAATATTAGACCTTCTTGGATTTGACACTTCATAACTTAGTACATAGGCATTTCAAATTTTGAATGAAAAATGACACGTTATAGGAATAGTGTGAAATCATTTTCAATACATAAGACTCAAAAAAATACTCTTTCACAAAAAAAAACATAAATTGATTTTGAGTAGTCAGTCAAAGATATAATAATTTCAATATTCGCCTGTTTTCTTTTCAAAGACGAAAACAAAAATAACAGAAAATTAAAAAAATCTCAACATTATTTTGTAAGTGAAAAAACTAGCTTTTTAACAACTATTCACACTTAAAAATCCAATACCCCATTTGATCAACAAGCTTTATTTTTGCAATTCCTCTCATGTCATACCATGTTCAGGAGCAAAACAAATTCGGAAAATATGATATACAGACTGCAAATGATAATTATGACAGATCGTATCATATTGAAGGATAATATAATCGATGATCTATAATATAGTTTGGTAATCTAGTCTGGTTATATAATATAATTTGATAATATAATCAAATCATATAGTTTGGTGATTTATAATCACAATCAATGATAATATAATGTCAAATTAAATATAACCGATGGTTATGAATAAACCTTACCAATATGACATACCTCTTCACGTATGAGTAAGATGAAGAGATATATCTTTTTTCACGTAAGGGTAAGAAGGAGATATATATTTCAGATTAGATATCAGTTTTAAAAGTGTGTGAAAAATGTAGTATGTGTGAAATATGAAAATATAATAAAAAGGAAGTGAGATGTGGTACGTGTGAAGTATGAAGTGTGAAGTGTGAAGTGTGAAGTGTGAAGTGTGAAGTGTGAAGTGTGAAGTGTGGAGAAGAATGTGAGTAGTGTAGTGGGTATAGGTGTGCTGTATGCACTAGATTAAGGAAGAGAATTTGTAACAAACTTTTGAGAAGAGATTGCAGATCCAGAAGTAGGAAATAAAGAATGTATGGAGATAAAATAAAGATTTGTATATATGAAATTTTGATAAAGAATATATGTAGGTTTGTAAAGAAGGTATGTGATCAAGGTAGATTTGTGAGAAGATCATAATTCATTGAAAAAGTAAAAAATAAGAAGGAAGTTGAAGAAATTGTAATGTTTATCATTCGTTGAGATGGTAACATTGTCAAGGTGGAAATTCAGTACATGTGAAGTGGATTGGTGCTCACAAAATCAGATTTGGAAGTTGGTCCTTTCAATGGGTTAGTGCTCACAAAATCAGATTTGGGAGTTGGTGCTTCCAGTGGGTTGGCGCTCACAAACAGTGTTAGGGGTTGGTGCCTACAACATTGTAAAAGAAGAAATTTATAAGAGCATTAATTCGTTGTGGTTTTCTCCTATAAGGGTTTCCATGTATATATCTTGTGTTCTACTTGTGTTCATATTAATTAGTTAAATCACATATGAATGTTGGTATGCAATGAATATGTTAATGAGATAAGTTATATACTTGTTATTGGAGTTGAAAAAGTTTAAATTGGTTGTTATACTGATTCACCCTCCCATCTTAGTATAACCGTGTGCTCTTCACTTCTACAAGTGAAAACAAATCAGCACAAATATCAATATCTATCAAATACAATGAGGAACCTTGCATATATAGGCAAAGTAGATGAGGTGGGAAGGTAGTTTTGAACTACTAACTAACCCTCCAAAGATGGAAGACTTGTGAACTCACTTGCAAGCGTGCAGGAGCAAGTGTCAAATATGCATGCAAGGAGTGTCTCTAAAAGAGAGGACACATGTCTCAACCACATGAGGTGAGACAAAACTCTAGAAGTACCTAAGTCGATACTTACACAATGTAGACATGATTCTCTCTAGGTAGGCAAAATTCTAACTAGTCTAATAAAGTCACCATTTATACCAATAGTATTCACTGTACTAGATTATGCACAATGAGTTATCTCTATCTAGGCCAAGTTTGTAGGTGTGGCACTTGATATATGTGCAATGAAACTAATATTATAATGTGTTCTTCTACTCTCCAATTCATTAAAAAAATTATCTACTCTATTACAAGGATTATTTGTACTTAAGAATATTTTTAGAGGGTTGTGTTGTCACATAAAATTACACATTGTTAGACTAGGTCCATCATTACAATGACACAATGGAAATGATCTCAAGGTGTGGGACCCTTTCAAATAAGACAAAATCTTTGGACAAGGTTGATTTCCTTTTTAATCTAGATGCATCAATATTGGTCCAACCCAACATTGATAAACTCTACTCTTATCCTACTCTATTAGCTTGAAGGAGAAGAGGTTGAGTGAGAACACATAAAATGAGGAGAGGTGATGCACCAATACCACTATGTGTCTCTTCTTGCCTATTGTTGCATAGAGAATCAACAAACTCACTAAAACACATTTATTATCCTATATTATATTAGTTGTTAGAGGTAGACAAGGAATATAGGATTTGAAAAATGTCAAGAGGGAAGAGATATTATATAGACTTTGTAAAAGGATTGACAAAACATATCATATAACATAGAAGATACAATGAAACATTGAATTAAACATTAAGCTAACAATATTTTACACAATAGATTAGAAGAGAGAAGAGGTACAAATGGTAATTTATATTCATTTTGATGCATACGCCAAGTTACAAGAGCAGAGATGCAAGAATGCATAAGGCTCTACCCATAACTAAGAGAATAGCCTTTTACAATGAGGCTTAACAATCTATTTATTCATTTGTTGGGTACTCAAGGTAGGAGATAGAGCATGTCCAAAATTGGAAACACTAACTCGATCATGTCAAAAAAGTATGTCTACCACGCGATCATGTCATAACATTAATGATCTTGAGTTTGAGTGTATGGCAAGAAGAAGATTGCCCACAACATCTATGATCTACTATCGGATAGAGATTAAAAAAAGGCACCTACAAACATTAAATGAGAACGTGACTCATCTTTCTTCTTACTTTTGAAATAGAGCTAGTTATAACATGGTCAGGATTAAAATATGAACTAGGCCTTCAAATTTTGGGTGAATTTCAAACTCATATTTATTAAACCATTTATATGTTTAAATTCTCATCGTTGATTGAATTGGCATGGGATAGATCAATAGTGATCACAAGCTTTGACTTGATTTGAGTATCTTTGGCTTGGAAGATACGATATATTAAGAGCTATCAAATAATGGAAGTGACTAAACTCGACACAAAACAACATGTCGTACATTCTTCAAAAATCACTAAACACCACAGGTTTCTTTGAAATTTTAGGAGTTAAATCTTCATGCTCTACATCCCCATCACTGTTAAAACACAAAAAAATTGACAAAAAAACACTATGTTTTGTAGATTTGAGAGGTTTTTTGGAGTGTCATTCTGTGTGGAGATTATCCTATATCTCAAATAATAAGGGGTGGCCAAACAACGAACCACTTTACAAGTCATCATTATAGGGCCCACATAGTGGGCAACACATTCTGAGTAGGAGGGACGCATGTCAACTTATCGCACTAATGCAATCATAGTTGGACACATCTTTTTATATCCCATGATAAGCCTAGAGTCAGACAAGTTGCCATGTGGACTGAACTATCGAAAGCCTTCATTGGAACAAGCCTAAGCATATTGATGTACACTAAACACGTCAACTTACCCCGACCATCAAACTCATAGCTAGGATTTTACTTTTATATCTTGTGACAAGCTTAATATAATGAGTTATAAATCACCACATGGATTGCATTATCTGAAGCCCTTGTTGGAACAATCTCTATCATATTGGTGGGCCCAAGATACATGTACAAGTCTCACATCAGTATAAATTTAGAAGGAATATTCTTATGATCACCAAAGAACTTGGGCCTGCTCTAACATGCAAACACCTGGCCCAACATTTTGCAACATTGCAAGCATTCCCATTAACATTGACTGAGAAGCTATGATAAGCATACAAAATGCTCTACAATCAAAACTGAACACTTGGACAAGATGGGGACTACTTTATAGGAGCTATCCACATGACTCATAAGACTATAAATGCACATGGGAAATTGTTGATAAATGGTTACACTAGGAAAAGGGGATCAGTGACACCATGACTAAAAGGTCTTAATGCCTTAACTTTTTTTTAAATGACAGAGAATGAGCAATGACAAGTCAACATAAAATTAGAACACAAGGAAACTAGAGTGCATAAAACTTAGGGTTTTTGGACTAAGGCAAGAAAAAGCCTTATCATATATGCATAATAAACCTTAACTTTGCAAGAATTATACTAGGTGGTATGCAATATGAATATTTTAATGACCTTTATGAGATATTTGCCTACTAAACATGGAGTCCAGGGGCTTTATCAATATATTGGGCACAAAGTCATTAGGAGAACTGCAATAATTGGCCTACCTCAAAACATACAAAAAAGAACATGCAAGCTTGTACATGGAAGAAAACACAAAGAAACCAGATCATACACCCCCTTAACAGTATTGCAGCATGTACAACAATATTTCTTAAAAAATAGCAACAAATAAGCAATATTTACATGATTTTACAACATGGAAATCAGTTGTTACATTTTCCTCTATAAAAAAACAAACCATCTAAGAGAGTTGATCTCCCTCAAACCATATTTGTATTTATTGTGTAGCTACAACCATTGAAGCTTCATTTCAGCATGCATTAGTCCATATACACTACCTATTGTGGTGAAGGAACACCTCGCTATAAATCTTTTCATTATAGGGAAGCCACATAACATAATTACTAGACCTATTGCATGATGCATCAAGCATACACACAATAACAATCATACAATAATCTAGAAATAGGTCAACACCAAAAGAAACACTACTTGTGGATAAAACGGGACTTTCCTCACACAAATGGATGTACTACTATTACAATAGTTGACTTCTACTTGACATAAGCCAAAGGCAAAAAAGAATGCCTCTAACTCACATTGTGATGAAAAGTATACCATACCTTATTAATCTACACAAGGAAACTCAATTTCATGCACATCAAAATTATTTTGAAGCTCGGGTATACTATCAATTTGAGAAACAAGCGCATATGTTATTGTTCAACCTCCTTGAAATAGGTATGTTGGTCCTTAGTGAAGCATTGAAAGATTAGGAACATTATCCCCAACTTTTAAGGTCTTATCTTCATCTTGAATGAACACATATTCATCATCATCATCACATTTAGGAACAAGGAAAAACCAACATACCTCATAATTAAATGCGTTGATACTCTTTTCATCAACACAAATCTCATATTTAGAAGGCACTTCATATGAAGATCTAAAAAATTCAGGTTGCCTTTGTATTTTGGTTTCTTATTTTTTGTCACTGGCTACAACACAATTAGTTATATGACACAAAACATCCTCCACATCCACTATTACCAAATTCTCTTTCTTTATTACATGCTATTTATGAGTGATAGCATTTTCACTTGAATCTAGTGTCTCATCATCAAATATGAATGCTTGTTGCCTGATATCAATGAAGTCATTTTCACTCTAACTCATCAAACTAGATTCTTGTTGCTTTGAGTTTTTTGTTGATGTAGGAATAGGTACACTATTATCATCATTACCAACAAGATATTTGAGTTCATCAAGGAAGAGCGTCAACTCATTCCTCTATCATCACCTATTGGCTTAGTGATTTGTTGTTGCAAATAATCCTATTCAATTTTTCCGTGCAACTAGTCTACTTTGCATTCTCTAGGATAAAAGAGGGTTCACTCATAATAAGAAACATCTCCTTCCCTCTTTTCTTATTAGACCAATCATCCTTCTAGACAATGGGTCCACCTTTGAAGAGTGAAATGGTTTTACAAAAAGAGAGAATACTAGGTGCAGGATTTTTAAGGGAGGTTAAGGAGTTTTTAATCTCCTAAAGAAGGCAAGGCTTTTGATCAATCTTCTCTATTGGATTAGTAGTTTGCGTAGTTAGATACCTTTAGGAGGGATGAGGACCCTTAAAACTTGCAAACTTTAATTGAGGCTTTGGGGACACAAGTTTAGTTCTTTTCTTATTAGACCAATAATCCTTCTAGACAATGGGTCCACCTTTGAAGAGTGAAATGGTGTTAGGCCAAGAGAGAAGACTAGGTGCAGGATTTTTCAAGGGAGGGTGAGGATTTTTTAAATCTCCTGAAGAAGGCAAGGCTTTTTATAGGGATTCCCTATTGGATTAGTAGATTAAGTGTGAAAAGTTAGAGACTTATAGGAGGGATGAAGATCCATAAAACTTGCAAACTTGAAATGAGGCTTTGGGGACACAAGTTTATTTCCTTGCATAAGTTGCCTAGCTTTTTTTCCCAACTACCCAATTTGTTATTTTTGGCAGTAATATCCCTTGTAAGGAACTCCTCATGCTACTTACTTTGCATTTCCATTTTTTGTTGTCAACAATGAGCTTAATAAGAAAGATGGTCCTATTGTAAGTTACAATCTTCCTCCTTTTCAACAACTTAATTTTTTTTGGAAGTTTAATATTATGTCTTTGATGCTAATATTTTACAACTTTCTCATATTTTGGGGGTTGAATTGAGGAATCAGAATGCTAATTGGGAGTAAAATAGGCCTCTTAGGGGGTTTTGATAAGAATATGTAACTATCCAAGAAGATTGAGTATGGATGATGGGTGTTAGAATCAGAGATCACTGAGAGAGGGGGGGTGAATCGGTGATCTACCAAAAGTTAAACGACAAACTTTTTCTTTATCCATTGGTTAACAATGCATAACATATATGAACATAAACATGCAAAAATAAATGCACAAATCCACAACATCGGAATTTTTACGTGGAAACTCGGAAAGGGAAAAACCACAGTGGGGCAGGAACCCACAATATTCATATACTATGGCCAGGAGTACATAAATATTACATAGATGGGGAATGCACTTGCATTCAGGCTCACTGCCTAGAGCTCATTGCTCAAATAAAGTTGCTTGGAGGGCTACAAACTTCAGGGAAGTCTCATTGACTTACAATTTGATTACAATAAGAAAGTACAATTAAATGAACTCTTAAATAGCATTTGGCTATGCAAAAATGAGTTCTGGTTAAGCTCAGAATCTCTGATTGTCTCTTCTCTGCTGAATACTATGTTTTTGTCTTAGTTAGCTACCAGTTGGTCAGAAAGAAAAATGTGCACGTGAAACTGCACTCAATTGCACCAAAACTGATCACCACATTTCTTACACACCGAAAATCAATCGCCAAATCGATCTTATATATCCAGTCATAGCACAAAAGAAATCTCCTTCAAGTTGGCTTTAAGAGATGTAACATGTAGCTCAAAGTCGACTTCAATCATGATCAAAACATAATACCGGACCAAAATATTATAACCACACGCTTCTTGAAGGTATTCCCAAACACCGAGATCATAAAAACAATCACCAAAACTACTCCAATCATCGGAAATTATTCTGGACGAACACGTTACCAAAATACCCCATTTTACCCTATTCTATTGGTTGGTTGTCTACTAGTTAACACCAACTTCCTGAAAAGATGAATCACAATCACCGGATTGAATTAGCACGAAGATTTTTCATCAATGACAACCCTAAACTAATATATAGCTACCGGAAGCTACCAAAAATCATCGGATGAGTGTCAATTGCCAACAATTCCCCCCTTTGGCATTGATGACAACACTTATGAAAAATGGCTAAGTGTTGAAACCTGTGAAAGAAACCTGATCACCGAAGGAAAGAATAAAAGAATTCTAAGGCTCCTCTTTAGATAAGCAATCCAATAGTCTGCACCACCATACCATACACTCTTTAAATACATTTTTCACCTCATCTCTCCCCCTTTGACAACAATGCCAAAGATACCATGCTGCCCAAAACTGATATACAAATGAATATTTTACAAATATTTGAATAGGTCAGCATAAATGGTCTTCAAAAATCCCAAATGAGTATCCCACCCATTCTTCAGGTTATCCAGATTTGTGATAAATGCATTGAATACAGTGGCATGAATTTCTAACACTCTTAAGTCTGATGGGACTGGTTGGGCCATTTCCTTCATACAATCTGCTTTATTGCTCAGTATAGTATCTATCTGGACAACAATCAAGTTCCAGAGCTCACCCACTCTCCTCAAATTTATCTCTTTATTTGCTTGAAAACTGGAGATCTGATCATTTAAAGCTATAATTTGTCCTTCAATGTTCTTGGTTAGAGTTGATGAATAATGATGAACAACAAATACCCTAACTAGTACTGTGAGGGGGAGTGAATCAGTACAAACAAAAACTTCTCAACAACTTATCAAGTTAAAACAATGCTAACCGGTTGTCTTCATCATTGAACTTAACCATGGCAATACCGATTAAACACAATAAGACTTCAGACAACCAAACCAATAAAACTGAATACTTCAAATAACATTCAACACTTGATAACTACTTCACCAATATAGTTATGCTTGTGTTGTATCAGTAATACCATAACCATTAGCTTTGCATGCATATTCACCTAAACAAAGAATACTCAATCATCACATGAAAAATGCACAACTCATGACACAGATTTTTCATGTGGAAACCCGAATGGGAAAAACCACAGTGGGGATGAATACCCACAAGCTTGTTTTTGAACTCTTTTGAAGCTCGCTCTGTTAGGAGCCTAGTCTGGTTAAAGACTTTACAATAAGGTTATGTTAGGAACCGATCCTGTTAAAGATCACCCGGTTAAGGGATGGCTATATACCCTATTAAAGGTTACCTTGCTAGAAGATTTGAAGAACTCAGTGATCTTGAGTTACTTGATTAGAGGATTTACAATAAGCCTGTTAAAGCTACCCGGCAAAGGGATTTTCCTACTGTTGAAATGGTTAGAAGATAGCAGGTAAAGCTCTAATCTGATAACAACACTACATGCTAAGGTAAATCCTTTTCAGTTCCTCTACTCTGCAATCACACTCTATAGTTTTCCACTCACTGGTCTGGCAAGTATCTCATCACTCGGATACAAACACAACATTTGCCAACACAAACAATAACAACCATCGTCGACCTTATAGACAACAATTAGGTCAATAGCATAAATCCTAAACCCTAAACATTTTAGGTTTACAATTACAAGCAGACCAATCCTGACCGTTCAAACACTTTGCATAGAATAAAACAATCTCAAACAGATCACAAGTCATTCTGCATCATCCATTCTTCACCGCACATGGAAATCAATAACCCGTCACGCTTTCTTCTCATACCGCTAAGAAGAATGTTCATTCCTGAGGTAGACATTTAATGCAATCGATCTTCACATACAAGATCCTCAAGGAAATCCTTCATGTGCACAAAACCGATGTGGCATCTCGATTTCATCCTTATTTCTTAGCTAACTCATCACATAATGTCACCGGTTGCATCACACAAGTTAGATTGCCAAACTGGAAACCCTAGAGCTACGACTAGCAACCGGTAGTCACACTTAGTGAAACCCTGACACTGGTTCACTTCATCCCTTCATACCGGTTCTCCAACTTGAACATCAATAACAACTTTTTCCAATCTTCATACCAGTTCACCTGTACTTATTGACATCAATGACAACATATGTTATCATCATATCATCATATGCCAAGAAGAGTTACATTAGGATCAAATGATTGTGAAATACTTGCCAGCTTTCCCTGAGAGTCATTTACTTGCTTATCAATATCAATAATGAATTTGGGCAAAATGAGACATGATTTGTACAGTTAACCAGCTTTTGACAATGTGTCAGAAATGGTCTGCACTCTCTTATTCAATGTCACCCTGTCATCTGAATGTCTGCTTTCTAACTTCCTTAAATCTATCCAAAACCTTTTGAGTAGCTGATTTCTCCAAAGAATCAAAATTTATATTTACATTGTTAATAAATTGAATCAATTTACTGGAGGGGTTGTCATTTGAATCTAGTTGTACATTTGTAGCCACCTTCTGCAAAACATCAATGGACATCAAAATTAACTTTTTATCTTCAATTTCAGATTTCACTAGGTCTTGGCTGGCTTGAGCTTGGATTGCAGCAACAAGCATAAGATTTTCTGCAGGAGATAACTTACCAAGATCAACTGATCCATCAAGATTGATCTAGGGTGAAATCCCTATTACCAGAGGAGTGGAAATTGTCAGATCGGCTGCGCCTTTGCATTTGTCCACCTTAGCTAACTCGGCATCCTTTGGTTCACCCTTATCTTCAATATCGATCTATACAGGAAGTGCAGTGTTTTCAATCACCAAAGGATTGTCACCAGTCTTAGCATAAACTTTGGTGTTACCTTGGTCTTCTGGTTGATCCACAGACTGAGTTTCAACCTTTTGACTTCCAGAATCACCTTGCTTGTCTTCCGGCTGAGATGATTTGAAGGCATCCTTATACAGAGGGTCATTTTGAATGATCTCCTTCCAAATTTCCTTTGTCTCTTGTCTAACCTCCTCAACATTACCTATCATCAACCTTCTTATTATGTTCTTATTTCAGAATTCCTTTTTATTTGCTTCTTCAATCAATCGGTTAACTTTATCATGTGTTATACATTTACATCTATTTACAAGTTCTCTTTCCTTAATCTCTTTTTCCATTTTACTGGCTAGCATCAATAATATTGTACAGGTCCTTTGGAATGGACTTCTCCAACTCAATCAATGTTTTACTAAAATTATGTAAATATAATACTACTGCTTCCTCTACTTTTCTTTGGTCACCATCATCAAAATTGTCAAAATTTGCTTGAAGATTCTTCAAGTTTCCATCCATTAATATCTCATCAATCAATTGGTCTGTTGACAGTGGAGGAATTATTGTATACTTACCTTCTATATTCCCCGATAAAAGATCTTTTCCAATTGACTCTTCATCGGTTTGCTTCTTTGGGGTCTTTTGGAGTGAGTAGGATTGGATTTAGTCCTTTTGCTTGGTTGTGCTCCACCAGATCGGGGCTTCCTCACCTATCTAAAAAAATCACCCCTTTTCTTCATTCTAGTTGCCTCTTCCTCAGACTTTGTCTCTGAGGCCATTGAAGAAACTACAACAAAATTTATTTTGGTTTTTTCTTTTTGTTTCAATACACCTTTTCTAGATGGGGTATGATCTGCAGGTTGTGCCACCAGAGTAGGAGCAGACTTAGTTGCCTCCTTCTAAGTATATTTCTCTCTTGCCTTCTTTACCTCTACCTTGGTGAAGCTAATCTGAGTAGCTACTTTTTCTGCCATCTTGGTCACCTTTCTCTTCTGGGGAGGGGTAGTAAATTGTTGGTTGAAATGAAGATATTTCTCCTTAAAAGTCCCAAATCTCCCTTCCTTTGGATCCACTGGTTGACTCAGGTAATGTTGCACATAGGCTTCAAGTGTAATGAAGTCAACTTCATACCCCATGGGCATGATCCAAATAATCTGGGGCCCCACTACTTCCATAAGGCATTGATCCTTATCCACCATGAAGTAGATGGTTTGCTCATACTTCCCAACCACCTCCATAGGAATTATTTAGTTGTTTTTCATTAAGGATTGGAAGGTTTTGAAGTATCCCCAGAGGGCATATACCCTCATAGTAGCATCACCAATTGCCCATAGACCTTCCTTAATCTGCATGGCCACCAGTTGGTCATAGGCCCATTGGACCTTGTAATTGATACTAGGTATCTCTTATAGAAAGTATAGTGCCAAGAAAACAAGGAGTGTTCCATATTTAAAAGTATGCTTTTTTCCTGCTTAATTTTCTTAAGATTGATCAATAACTCATTTAAAAGTGTTATGGACAGGTCATACCACTTATCCTCTTTGAGCATCTCATATGCAGAGTATATTGCAGTACCGGAGATGGAGTTGTACTGGTTGGACTGGTAGACCTTATATCCCACCACCATAGAACCAAACTTTACATCATTCTCCATAATATCCTTTACCATCATGGCTCTGCTATCAAACTTTGATCTAGTTGCAGCAATGATGGTGTAATTTGATACCTTCCTCAAGATGGGCAACACACCAGTTTCCACCAAACCAGTTATAGCATGGATCACTTAGTGATTTTGTGCGGCCTATCTAGCCATATGAATTTGTCATGTACACTACTAGCCATATGTGCGGCCTGATTTGTTCTTGTCTACCGGTGTTGGAAATTGACACTGATTTGGTTTCTTATGTTGTCATTGATGGCAACATATTTTGGTTCACCGGCATCCGACGGACACTTCACCAGCATCAAGGATTTCAAAGTTAATCAACAAACTAGGTACTAGTATGGGAATCTGAGATCACTTGGAGATCCAACAGAGGGTAGTATCGGGCAAAGCATTTTATAATTCATATATATTTGTAATGAGCCGACATGTATTATCATTTTGTATGTAAGACAACATATGGCATAAATGTTTGTAAGGGCATATAAGTCAGTCTATTAGGTCATTTAAGAAATAACATTCGTGATAAGATCTGAAATGCGAAGTTTATGTATGGGAGATCATTTGTTTGTGAAAGCAATATTCAGAAATGATCTATAGATGATTTCTAAGGTACTCATAAGGTGTATGTTATTCCAGTAAGGGTTTAGGGTTTAAGAGCCGGAATAGTCAGATCCTTAACCGGAACTCAATCGGGTATAGCAGATGCATTATATGAGTTCAATTTTGCAGTTTTGTATCATAAAGTGATTGTAGTCAGTGAGACTCTTGGTGATGAATAGTGTCCTCTAGGAAGTGTGCCTTACTGCATGTCCTGGACCCTATTATATGTAATATCTCTTCATATGATTAGTGAATTGATATTGTGGGTCACAAATCCCACCATGGTTTTTCTTCTTTGAGGTTTTCCATGTATAAAATCTTTGTGATATGTTGTTCATTTATGTGATTGCATTATTTGTTTCAGTTATATGTATTTATGTTTACCAGTTGATGAGTGAATGATTTGATAAGGATAAAATCTTATATTCTGATAGAACACCGATTCAAACAGTATTCTTGGATTCCAACAATTGGTATCAGATAATTGTGCCTCAGTGGAAGCCTGACCTCTTGAGGGAGATCCGAAATCCATGGAGATGTGTTTAAGACAACAACTTGAAGTTGCTCTTGAAGCTTTTGAAGCTAAAAAAGTTAAGAACATAAAGTTGGAAGATGAACTTAGATCTGCAAAAGAATTCATTATCACTTTACAAGAAAAGCTATCTAATGCTCAAGCCAAAAGGAAGGAACTGTGGGAACAATTGCAAGATCAAGATGACGAAGAAAAGGATACTCTGAAGAACCTATGTCAGAAGTTGAGTCAAGAAAATGAAGTTATGAAGAATGAAACACAAGCCCTAACTATGAGGATGGCAAAAGAAATTGAAGACAAAAAGAAAAAGGAAGAAGACCTTGCTAGATCACAGAAGGACAGATCTGAAGAATGCAACAAGTTGGCTCATGAAAATGATTCGTTGAGAACATAATTAGTGCAATTCGAAAACAATGAATAAGAACTTGAAAGATAGATGACAATCCTAAGAGATGATCTGACTATTGCAAATGAGTATAAGGACAAATTTAAGGCTAGTTCAACACATCTTAATGAATTATTGGAGAGCCAAAGGTAGAATAAAGACTCCAGAGGACTTTATTTTGAACAAGGTCGGAGCTCAGGTACTACAAATGAAGATTAGACATCTGGTATGCATAATGATTAGAACAATCGGAACCAGATGACACCGGTAAGGCAGTTAAATGCTCACAAATTTAATGGTAGATGCTTTGTTTATAATAAATTTGGTCATATGGCTAGACATTGTAGAAGTAAAGCAAATCAGAATTATAACTCTTTCCCTGGTCAATGTTCCAAATGCGATAAGTATGGTCATAAATGTAAAGCGGAAAAATCAAACCCTAGTTGTTCTCCCCTCCCCAACTCCAAGGAGAGAGAAGGGAGAGTCACTAGGGTTGATGGTTTTCACTTAGGAGAGACTTTACATTCAAAAGAGGGGTTGAAACCCACAAGATCCAATCCCACACAATGCAGGATTGGATTCTATATGAGTTTCAAGGGTTGTGACATCAAGGACACCCTCTTTTGTAAAGAATGTAGATAGAAAAATTGAACTAGGAATGCATGTAAAGTAGGAAAGATTCGCTTATAAATAGAGATAGGGATATGGGACGAAGCTACGGACCTAGAATTAGCAGTAAAATGTCGAGATGGTGCTGTTCTGCAAATTTGAGTGAAAGTTGACGGGATGATGGCGCCCGGCGTGCACACGGTCCTCTAAAAAATCCACGAAACGAAGGGGGATCTGTTCGTCTCTGCACAAGGATTCCAGATCTTCAATTACAGCCGCGTACCTGCAACCTACACATAGAAAAGAGAGGACGATTGGGGGGTTAGGGATGAGGGGTTTGCCTTTAGGTCAAACCCCGATTTTGGAATTAACCAAGAAATGAGAATGCTGTAAATGTAAATGTTTGTAATGTAAACAAGTACTGATACCTTGTTGTAAGAATGTTTGTATTCTTACATGCGAAGGTGTAATGTATGTAGTATGTTGTATGTTGTATGTGATCTCCTCTTCAATGGTTGAATCCTTGTCTTGAATGCAACACCTAGCCTTGAATGGAGACTTAGAATGCTCAATTGCTTGAAGGAATGCTTGAATGCTTGGATGTTTGAATATCGCTTCCGCGTCTTGTTCATGCTTATTTTCTTCCTTCCTTTCTAGGAGAGGAAAAGTTTATATACTTGTCAATTAGGGTTGATAGACTGATTTTCCCGACCTTAGGCCGACCAGGAAACATTATTTTCCAATTTGCAAACTTAAAGACCCGATGCCCAAAAGAGACCGGGCCCAAAATAGGACTAGGGACCAGGGCGTTGGGCGCCATGGTCCTGGGGGACCAGGGCGCTGGGCACCCTAGTCCTGAAGGACCAGGGCGCTGGGCGCCATGGTCCCACCTCCCGGGACAGCAGGGTGCAAGGGGGGATCAGGCCAGGGTGCGGAAAAATGTAGTTTTTGATGTTGTAAACAGGTTTCGGGGTCTCCATTTAGGTTCAACGTTGCGCCGCCATCGTGAAGACCCAAATGCTGTCGAAATTGCAAGTGTCGCAATTTTAGGACGCTACAATAAGATAGAAGATTGCATAACGAATGTAAAATGTCATGCATGTGGAAAGTTTGGACACATGGCTAATCAATGTAGGTCAAGCAATTATTTTGGATATAGAAAAGCAATTCAAATGAACAATGTTACATGCTATGCATGCAACAAGATTGGACACATAGCCAAGTTTTGTAGAAGCAAAAATCCACTGGTTAGCAATGATGGATCAAATGATAAGGAAATCAAAAGGTCAATGAGATCCAACGTGATCATACCAAGAGATGGGTCGGGAAGTCAGATGATCAATCGGGAGGTGAAACTGCTCTAGTTACTCAACCAACAAAGCAAAATGTTCTTGCACCGGCAAGAAGCTCGTCCAGCAACTGAGGCAAATGCCTTAGGGGTAGGCAAATTTCATGAAAATCCTGCATATTTCTCGGGAAAGAGATCTGGAAGGAAGTTTCAGACATCTGGAAAGTTTATCCGGTATGTCTCACCGGAAGGCATTTGTGTCGATGGCGAATTAGGGTTTTTTTTAAGGATAAAAGGAAGAATTCACTTCAGTATGTTCACCTTGCATTCAGAGTGATACAGAGCAATTAGAAGAAACCATCAACGATTTCAACTGCATTCGAAGGAGATATCTAGGGTTTGTCACTGGTGACTATTTTTAGGTATTTTTCCCAATTCATTCATTCAAAATGGAGGATTATTCTTCTTTTGTCCCTACTTTCATTGTAAATCCCACTGTAGTAGAGGTTAAGGACCATTTGAGACCAATATTCAAAAGATGCCCTCATATTGCAACTCTAGATGATTCGACTGATGTTTTTTCGAGGGTTCCCGAAGTTGTTATTTATGTTGAGGACATCCACTGCAATCTAGAGGACTTGGGAACAACTGCGATCAAATCAATGTACATATCTGAACTATTGAACGACTCTGGAATCATCAAGCATATTGCAGACCTAGGGTTAACTGAAATCTTGGATATTCTTGAGTTTGAGGATGAAATAATCCGGTACGTATGGAGAAGAGTTCATGGTGAATTTATTTGGTTGGGTAGACCCCATAAGATCATGAAGGAAGAAATTAGGGCCATCACCGGCTTACCTCAGATATGTTAGAAGCCAGAGAAGAAGATATCAAATGATCAAATCAAAAATCTCACAGGTGCAACCTCTGATAATTGGTCAACGAGAGTCAGTACCATTACTGACAAGGATGTCAAATTCGTCAGTATGATTATAGGTTACAAGGTAACCCAATCTAATCGACTTCACTTAGTTTCTAGCTCTTACATTTTTGTTGCTTATCAAATGTTGAAGAAGGATGAAAAGTATGATTTGTGTGAATGGATGAAAGAGGAGTTGATTATGAACTTAGGAAAGATCAAGGGAGAAAAGAAAAGAGTTTTTCGGTATGGAAATCTGATAGTGTGCCTAATGCTTTTCTTCTTGAATGAGATACTGGGTTTGGGCAACAAAAGGCAATGGGCCTTCGATATACCGGTAGGTAGGAAGATTAAGGGTGTTATCACCGGTTTGGGGAGCCAAAGAGATGACAAAGTTTGGGGATACTTCAAATCATTTCAGAAATCCATGAAGTCAAGGGAAAGAAATCCAAAGCACATAGTTGAGAAATACTTAACTGAAATTTGTTTCATGGTGAAAAAGGACGAAACTCTTATGGAAGTTGTGATACCCTGGAAGATATGGATTGAGGCAATGAGTTTTGAGGTAGATCCAAGCATTTTGGATGCATATGCTAAGATGCTTATTGATGCACTAGTAGATGAATCTGAAAAATCTTTTGGAACTGCAAAGAAAAAAGAACTTGAAGTTAAAATAGAATTTAATCAGAAGAAGAGAGAGAGGTAGCAGAGAAAAGTAAGTCAATTTGTTGAAAAGGTCTCAAAAGATATTCAGACTATTATTGATGACTCGTTAGCCAAAGAAGTCAAGAAGAGGAAACAACATGAAGCTCTCATTGCACCAATTACTTCAGATGTTGAGACTGAGGATGAAATTACTCTATCTTTCAAGAGGGTGCAGAGAAAGAAGGTAGAAGTGATAACTCAATGATGAACAATGAGTACCAAACCGGTACTAAGAGGGGGGGTGAATCAGTACAGACACGAAAACTTTTCTTGAACCGGTTTGATTGCAAACAGTGCACTTGACAGACAAACACTAATACTGGTCTAAACCAGATTACTACCAGTTAAACATAATGAGATTGTGAAAGACATAAACCGGCAACACTTAGCTTTCCATACAATCTACTCCCTCATTTCCACTTTATCCTTATCCATAAACAGATAATCTATCATCAGAGATACAATAATTTACTAGAACAACATGATTCACCGCTAAACAGGAAATAACAAAACATCACATGAAAGAGGCATCATACATGACACACATATTCTTCACGTGGAAACCCAACTGGGAAAAACCACGGTGGGGATGAATACCCACAAGCTATTTTTGAACTCTTTAGAAGTCTGCTCTATTAGGAGCCTAGTCCGGTTAAAGACTGTTACAACAGGTTCTGTTAGGAACTGATCCTGTTAGGGATCACCCGGTTAAGGCATGGCTAGAATACCCGGTTAAGGGTTAAACCCTAGTAAAGGTTACCTTGTTAGAGGATTTTATGAACTCAATGGCTTTGAGTCGCCCTGTTAAAGGATTTACAGCAAGCTGGTTAAAGCTACCCTGTTAAGGGATTTTCCAACTATTGAAGTGATTAGAGATCAACGGGTATTAAAATGATCAGGTAATAGCACTCAATGCCAATGCAGATCCATTTTAGTTTCTTCCTTCTGCACACACACTTTGTAGGTATCAATTCACCTATTTGGTCTGGCAAGAATCACATATCTCTGCACTTAGATACACACAACATTTTCCAACAACATCAGCATGAAATACAACATCGACCTTATAGGAAACAGATAGGTCAGTAGCATAAACCCTAAACCCTAAACATTTAGGTTGAGCAATTCAGTCGGTTCAATTCTGACCATTGAACACTTTGCATTTGAATACAACGGTCTTGAACAGATCTCAATACATTCTCCATCATTCGTTCTTCACCGCTTGTTGGAGGCGATAACCCATCATGCGTTCTTCACCGTTTGCAGGGACTTCGCACATTCCCAAGGTAGATAGGATCAATCCCCTTAATGCAAGATCCTTCACGCACATGAGGCTAATGTGGCAACACGATCTGATCTCCATTACAATGCTAACTCATCACACAATGCCATCGATTGAATCACACAGGCTCAAAACACTTCAACCAAAAACCCTGAGGCTGGCACTACCAACCGGTAGTCATACCATATTAAACCTTGATAGAAAAAATTCCATATACCGGTTCACTTGGACAAACGTACCACTTCACCTTTTGCACATATACTGGTTCACAACATTATACTGGTTCACTTTGCCAGTTGCTTAACTTCAATAAACCGGTTCACTCTTCAACATATTATCAGTTCTCTCTTCAGCATATTGACATCAATGACAACACAATATCATCATGTCAACATACTCTACACATATGCCAAAAAGAAGTTCCAAAGGAGAAAGATGAGAAGACAAGGAAGCAACCGATAAGGAAGGTAACCTTTAAGATACTAACAAGTTAGCCAGCTAAAAGGAAGCCTACTCAGAATAAAAGGCCAGTAAAAGAAACTCTTGCATTATCTGGAAAGAAGAATAAGAAGGAAGACATAGATGAAGCTATTGAAACCAGTAAGGTAACTATTATTCCACCTATGTCTTGTGCTGAGTTAATAGATGAGATAACAAGGGATGGTATGTTAAAGAACATCCAACATTTTTATGAACATTTGGATGATGATGAGCAAAAAGAAATTGAGGAAGTAGTTTTGTTACACTTAGAGATATATAAGAAGGCTTTATTAGAGATTGCAAAGAAAATACCGACACAATTATATAATAATCTAAATGCCAGAAGATTATCTGCTATGGAGGAAGACTAGTACATAAATGTTCAAGAATTATTAACTAATTATGGTTCAATTACTCTGGAGGAGATGGATAGGTGTCTTGAAACTACTAATAGAATGATTTTCAGAAGCAAGCATAGGACAGTTAGCCTTATGACAGGTAGATTCAAAGAAATAATCAATGAAACCAATGAGGCATGGGTTAAATTCTTTATTGACAACCCTAATTTCTTTACATCACCAGAAGCTAATCCTAAGTATGACATTTTAGACATCCCAGTTGATGGCAAAGGCAAAGGTGTAGTGGATATCCGTTCCACAATTTTGAAAGATGCCAAGGAATTAAATGTAGAATCTCAAGCAGAAGCAAATGTACAGGATAAAGAGGAGATACAGGCAGAAAAAGCTAGTGTACACAATGAACAAGTTATAGATGTTGAGGACAATAGTCCTCCAGATCAAAATGAATAGGTTATGGATACAACAAATGTGGAACCGACAGTAACATATGTTGCACCAAGTGGCATAGCCACTAGTGCAAAAGAAGAGGATATTGGAGAAAATAAACCGGAGGTGAAAGATAAAGAGAAAAATCAAGAAGGAGAGAAGGGAAAGGAACTTCAAAATGAGAAGTGTTTCTGCACAATCATCAGAGAAAAAGGGAGAGGAATCTAGCAGAGAACCGAAAGACAGAACTACATTGTTGGCAATTACCACTGCAAATGCTGAGCAGAATAGCATAACAAAGATGAATTCAACCGAACTCATGATGGTTGCAGCTCATAAAATTATCAAGGAAGTGACTGAGGAAAAGTAAATAATTGATCATTCCATTCCAATTTTGCATCAGTTAGTCCCGGAATGCCAAATTGATAAGGGAGCAAGCCCATCCGGCAAGATCAAGATGCTGACAGAGCATATTTCAAAGGAATTTCAATCGCTATAGTAGATCTCTAACCGACATGCTCTATACTGGTTTGCTCAGGCCAAGAGGACCACTTTTGATTAGTTGATTGAATTGGACAAAGTACATATAGCAGATAGATTGAAAATGACAGATGATGCTTTGAGGCAATGTACAAATATTTACCAGGTATGTTGCAATTCAAGTTTACTCACAACAGGTATAGACAAAAGCATTAAAGATATTCAAAATACAATTGCAGGCATTGTAAATAACTTTGATGGATTAAATTATTTAACCACATCTGTAGATGGTCAAATTTTGTTGTTGGAAGTCAAAATTTCAGATCTTGAAAGAGACATGGATAAAATCATACAGAGAGCTAAGGAGCTTAGAGGGTTAGTGAGTCCCCGGTTGGACACACTATATGTACATAAGAAGGAGTGTATAGATATGATGGGAAATCCCACACCAACAGAACTCAAGGAAAAATAATCTCATGCATATGCCCTAAATGGACTTGTGTCAATTTTAGGGACATTCAAATCTAGTTGGGACACATTCTTGGAGTTTTTGAAGAATGCTTACTCAAAAATTTTCAAGCTCATTCAACTCCATTAAGTATTTTGGGAGACATTCCCCTGTACAGAATTTCATTGATTTATTCATTCTTTGTACCAGTTTTTGGCATTGATGCCAAAGGGGGAGTGATGTATGTGAAAAATAGAAGGTGAAATATGTATGGATCGGATTTCAGATGGCATATATAGCTCAGGGAGAGCAGTATCACATTCCAGGATTGGCAAGGCAGATTGAAACCATTTTTCACATGAGTGTTGCCATCAATGCCAAAGGGGGAGATTGTTGGCAATTGACACTCATTTGGTTTCTTATGTTGTCATTGATGGAAACACTGGCAATATATTTTTGTTCACCAACATCCGACAGACACTTCACCGACATCAAGGATTTCAAAGGTAACCGACAAACTAGGTATTGGTATGGGAAGTCGATATATGGCATAAATGTTTGTAAGGGTATATAAGTCAATCTATTAGGTCATGTAAGAAATAACATTCATGATAAGATCTGAAATGCAAATTTTATGTATGGGAGATCATATGTATGCGAAAGCAATTCTATAATGATCTGTAGATGATTTCTAAGGTACTCATAAGGTTTATATTATTTCAGCAAGGGTTTAGTGTTTAAGAACTGGAACAGTCAGATCCTTAACTGAAACTCAATCAGGCATAGCAGATGCATTATATGAGTTCAGTTTTGCAGTTTTGTATCAGAAAGTGATTGTAGTCAGTGAGACTCTTGGTGATGATCAGTGTGCTCTTGGCAGTGTTCCTTCCTGCATGTGCAGACCCCTATTATATGTAATATCTCTTCATATGGTCAGTGAAATGATATTGTGGGTCACAAATCCCACCATGGTTTTTCCTCATTGAGGTTTTCCACGTATAAACTCTCTGTGTTATGGTGTTCATATATGTGATTGCATTATTTATTTCAGTTATATGTATTTTTGTTTACCAGTTGATGAATGAATGCTTTGATAAGGATAAAATCTTATATTCTGATAGAACACTAATTCACCCCCCCCCCCACCTCTCAGTGTTTTTGGATTCCAACAACTAGAGCATTGTTCTTGCTTCTGTAGTACTTTGCAGTGTGACCGGTTTTGTTACATGCTCGACAAACAACATTATTCTTCATAGATTTGAAGTTCATCTGATTCTATCTCATCCTACATTGTTTAGAAATATGTCCAAACATTCCACAAGCATAACATCTTTTGTTCTAAAATTTATTCATCACAACTCTACACACATTTGACTTATGTCCAAAATTATTGCATATGAAACATTAACTAGTAAAGGTAGAAACACTATTTATGTTGTTCATCATATTGTTATTGTTCATCATTCCATTATTCATCCTATTTGTGTACTGACTCGCCATATGACCAAATTTGTTGCAAGTAAAATATCTACCATCGAATTTATGAGCATTAGGTTGTCTTACCAGAGGATTCTTTCTCCTCTTTTGATCAGGTTTTGCATTGCCTTGTCCAGATCTGGAGGATTCACCTTTCTCAAATCCTAGACCTGGCATATCCTTTCCATGTCTCTGACTTTCCAGCATCTCATCAAGCCTTGTTGAACTAGATTTGAATTTTTCTTTGTATTCATTGGCAGTAGCAAGTTCATCTATCAAGGTAGAAACCTGTATTTCAAGTTCTTGACCATTATTTCTTGATTGTGTCAACTCAAGCTTCAATTGTTCATTCTCATAGGTAAGCCTGAAGAATTCATCAACTCTTTCCTTCAAGGATTGTGCCAGATTCTCTTCATTCTTCTTCTAGTCCTCAATCTCCTCAATCAATCTCATCACAATGGATTGCATCTCATTCTTCAAAGAAGCATTCTCTCTCTCAAGCTTGTTAGCCTCATCAACTTTATCCTGGTATTCTAGGATCTGATCTTCTTTCTCCTTCAACTTGTCCATTAATTCCTTTCTCTTTTCTTTGCAGATACCTGTTTGATCCTTCAGCTTGCTAATGAATTCATCAGCAGCATTCAAATTCTTTTTCAAGGTACAGACTTCACTTCTGGCTACATCAAGATCCTCAAGTGCCACATTGAGTTGTCTTTGAAAATCAGAATCCATTGAATCAATCTCCTAGATCTTCCTCAAGCGGTTAAGCTTCCTTAGAGGAACTAGGCTCTGATACCAATTGTTAGAATCAAAGATCACTGAGAAGGGGGGTGAATCAGTGATCTATTGGAAGTTAAAACCACAAAATTATTCTTTATCCACCGTTTAACAATGCATAATAGATGTGAACATAAACATGCAACAATAAATGTACAAATCCACAACACCAAAAATTTTACGTGGAAACCCAAAAAGGGAAAAACCACGGTGAGGCTAGAGCCCACAATATTAATATACTATGGCCAGGAGTACATAAATATTGCATAAATGGGGAATGCACTTGCATTCAGGCTCACTTCTCAAATAAAGTTGCCCAGAGTGCTACAACCCTTAGGGAAGTCTCACTGACTTACAATTTGATTACAATAAGAAAGTATAATAAAATGAAATCTTAAATAGCATTTGACTATGAAAAAATGAGTTTCGGTTAAGCTCGGAATCTCAAACTGTCTCTGCTCTATTGAATACCCTATTTCTATCTCAGTCAGCTACTGGTTGGTCTAAAAGAAAAATGCACACATGAAACTGCGCTCAATTGCACCAAAACTGATCATCACATCTCTTACACACTGAAAATCAATCGCCAAATCGATCTTATATATCCGGTCATAACACAAAAGCAATATCCTTCAAGTCGACTTCAAGAGATGTAACGTGTACCTCAAAGTTAGCTTCAATCATGAACAAAAGATAGTAACGGACCAAAAGATTATAACCACACACTTCCTAAAGGTCTTCCCAAACACCGAGATCACAAAAATAATCAATAAAATCACCGCAATCATTGGAATTTATTCTGGACCAACATGTTACCGAAATACCCTATTCTACCGGTTGGTTGTCTACTGGTTAACACCAACTTCTCAAAAAAGGAATCACAATCGCCAAATTGAATCACCACGAAGAGTTTCCATCAATGATAACCCTAAACCAATATCCAGCTACCGAAAGCTACTGAAAATCGCTAGATGAGTGTCAATTGCCAACAAAAGAAAGATAAGCATTTGGAAAATGCATATAACTTGTTATAGCAGGGTTGTTTGAGAAAAAACCAGTAGCATTTATCACCTAATATTGTTGGTGTGGAGGCAAAAAATTTACATGATGAAATGGAGAGGAATAGAAGGTATTTTCATCATATTTCTTCAAATTTAAAGCTTTTGAGGGATATAAAACTTTTTTAATAATGCTTACTAAAATGAAATAGAAATGAGACTAGTATAAATCAATATGAAATCATGTTAGTAAAGAGCCTTCAACCATAAGCATTACATGAAGAAAAATCCATTCAAAGAATTATCAAAGAAGATTAGCACAAGAAGTTAGTTATGAAATAAATAAACAAAATGAATATGATACTTCCACATGATGCTCCCTATGCCATGACTCTTCCTTGTCCTCCTCCTCTCCAAGTTCTCGTTACTACATGAAGTATGCCCTCAACTTGATCACTAGCACAAAAGGATGTCAAATGGAGGATGGGAGATGGTTGACTATGGAAAGAAGTGTTGCTATGAAAAATAGATGCAAATGATCTAAGCTATGCAAAGAAGCAATGAGAATGTTTACTAAACTCTCAACAATGATAACCTCAATGGAATAACCTTCTTTAGAATGAAAAACCTTATTCTCAATGGATAAATTGATCTTAAATGGAAAACATTGATCCTCACAATGAAAATGGGAGTTCTATTTGTAGGCAAAATGGGAAAATGAGGGGTTGAGATTGAATTGGTTGAGGAAGGGTTAGGATTGATTGAGGAAGTGTTGATCCTCAATCCATGTGCTCTCTTTTAAGCCAATCACATGTTGACAAGTGTCAACAAGGGAATAATTTAGATGGGATGGACAAATCCTTAAAGGCTTGAAGAGACATGAAGGTTACCATGGATGGTAGAGATAATGGATAATGGAATGTGCAAAGGTTACAGGGTTAGATTGGTCAAAGCCTTTAAGGCTTGAGGGGAATTGAGGGTTACCATGGATGTTTGGGTTAATGGATAAGCCTTTAAACAAAGGTTGTGGGAATGTGCAAGGGTGAAAGGTGGGTTAGATTGGTCAAAGACCCATGTGAGTTTGCTTGTGGAAGGGAGAAGGCCTTTAATGCTTTGTAAGAGCTTTAAATGTTTGAGAAGTGGCTCTTCCCTAATCCTTTGGTTTAGGAATGTGCAAACTCTTAGAGGGTGATTAGGCTCATAATAGGAGTTTAGACATGATTAAGGGGAGGGTTAGTGTGCAACTTGCATTTTCTAGAAAGTGCAAGTGGGTGAGGGGATTTAAATTTAATATGATAATTATTTAATTTAAATGTATGTGATTGTGATGATAAAGGGTTTATTTAAATGTGAGAGGGAGGGTTGATTAAAAAAATGCTTTATTTATTTAATTAATAAAATAATGTGGTAAGGATGAATCAATCAAATATTAATTTAATTTATAGTTGATAATTAAACAAATATACCATTTATTTAATTGGGTGGATAGAAATAGGTGTCTACACTTACAAATAGAAACATCAAAATTTGATTGCAAAGTTGCTAGGTGCTTCAAGTATGCCTCTTCAAGGCCATAAAATACTAATAATAGCACCACTTTCTTATGTGATAGTTAACTTGAATCTTATTGAATTGGTCTCACTAGGTATGTTGAAAATTGTTGTCACATGAAATTGCACCTTGTTGGATCAAGTCCAAAATTCCAATAACACAATGAAAATGATCTCACTGTGTGGGGCCCTTGTAGATGAGGAAAAATATTTGGAGAAGTTTGATTTCCTTTTTAATCTATATGAAATAGTATCGTTCCAACCCAACACCAAGAACCCCTACTATATTCCTACTTTATCAACTTGCTAGAGGAAAGGGTGATAAAGAATGTAAGAAATGAGAAGGGGTGGTGATACACCAACACTAGTGTATGTTTCTTCCTACTGAATGCTTCATAGAAAATCAACAAACTCGCCAAAATATATAAATAGTTATCTGTTATATCACCTCTTAGAGGTAGACATGAAGGTTAGGGTTTGACAAATGTGACGAGGGAGAGAGATTTCATAGATAGTTTTTCATAAAAATATTAACATAGTATGAGAACATAGAAGATAATAAAACATTTCATCAAACATGAAGTAACAAGATTTTACACAACATATCAAAAGAGAGGGTATGTATAAATGGTAAGTTCTATTTGTTAGGATAACCAGTGCTAGTGGACAACTGAGAGGAGGGGGATTAGTTGTCAATAGATTATGAAACTTTAAGCACACAAAACCTTTACTGGAATGCATAAACCAAATACCAGAATAGCAGTTATAACAATTAAGCACAAACATAAATCACAGAACAATTACCATCCATCCATAACACATAACACCAATATTTGTATGTGGAAAACCCGGTAAAGGGAAAAACCACGGTGGGAAGCCTACCCATAGTCAGATAATACTTCTGCAATAAATATGTGATTATAATAAGAGGGGCTTGCACATGCAGGAAGGCACTCTTCCTAGAGCACACTACTGATCACAAAAGGAGCCTCACTGACTACAAGGAAATCCAAACTACAATCTAAAAAGACGAGTGAACTGCAAGAATAGCATCTCCTATGCCTGAGTACAATTCCAATTAAGCTTAATACCAAAGGTCTTAAACCTCTTTCACAAACCCAATTCGATCACCTATGTTCGAACAAAACCTCTGCATATGGTTACAAATTTATTCGCACACAGATAATCCCATAACCCATACTGTTAGGGTTTCAAGCAGATCCGAAGCAAATATGAACTAACAATTATATGTAGATTTAAATACAAAAGATAAAGAAATAAAACAGGACACAGATAACACAGAGATTTAACGTGGTTCACCCAGAATGGGTTACGTCCACCATACACAGTCGTCCAATCTTTCTTATTATTTGGCAAAAACAGTACATCAACCTTACAATGCCTTAAGCATCCTAGCCACTTATAACAT
This sequence comes from Cryptomeria japonica, assembly GCF_030272615.1. Classification (NCBI taxonomy): domain Eukaryota; kingdom Viridiplantae; phylum Streptophyta; class Pinopsida; order Cupressales; family Cupressaceae; genus Cryptomeria; species Cryptomeria japonica. Next base: position 291,059,665 of record NC_081406.1, on the reverse strand, counting down.
TCATTTTTAGGGCAACAAACAAAGTCGGCCTTTTTAGGGTTTTATTACAATGTCAGTTTTCATCAACAAAAAAAATGATAAAATTTTTTTTGACCCCAAACCCTGACGAGGATACGTGTTGAGTGTACAGTACTTTGCTAATCAGTCACCACATATCAACACATACCACACATGATCTTCAAAGAGATCTTACATCATATTTATACCAACCCAAGACCTAAACAATTAGGTCGCCCACCTAAAAGATAATACAATAGATCCATTACATAATCTCGCAAACCAATGATAAGCCAAGTCGGCCTAAGACCGAAACAACATAATCCAAACAATAAATCCAATCGGTGACACATCAAGAGTATCAACCAACACGTTACATAATTTGGTCCATAACCTAGCAAAATAACACCGAACCCAAAATAGCTCACCATAAACCAAATGAAACACCACAAACATCTAGAAAACGAACATGATAACCATTAGCATCCTAATAACCTTCTAGAAGTTGCACGAACACCACTTATCGGATTCATCAAAAGATCTTCATCAAAGCGTTGTCGGTAAAACCCTTACCGATGACCAAAAGGCTTACTAGAACATATTTTAGCATTCAGATCATGAAATCCTGAACCAACTGAATGTGATACACATCAGGAACACATGAATAACCAATCCAAGCCAATTCCACAAGCGGGACCAAACCAGAGACAAATCTCCAGATCAACATCATAATCCAACCACTCTACTGAAAGCCAGTAGACAACAAAATAGTTAGTGTTGAGATCAATGCAACACATAATCAATTCCTCCAATTTTCCAACAATCTCCCCATTTGGCATTGATGGCAACACTAGATGTGAAAATCATCCAAGTGTCAAGAAATGCCAAATAATTCTCCCCAATGGAATACATCCATCAAACTCTCCAAGATGATATGACAATAAAGTTCTGAACCAAAGACCAAATCCCCATGTGAATGATATCCCTATTAAGCTTTGTTTTTCACATATATATCTCTCCTCCTTTGACATCAATGTCGGAAATCTGACATAAACATCAAAGAAAAATCATAAAACCTTTGAACCACACAGCTGACTACTCCCCCTAAGTAGTAGCATCAACACATTAATCTAGAATGAATGATAGCACTAATAAATGCATATTGGACTGATGCCAATCAACATCACTCAAGTCTCTATCGGAGGAGAAAAGACCCCCAATCTGTCTCTGAAGTACTCGAATGATTCCTTAGGCAAAGGTTTAGAGAAGATATCTGCAATCTAGTCTTTAGTGTTCACATAAACCAGTCTGAATTCATTTGCTTCCACCTTCTCCTTCAAAAAATTATACTTGATAGAAATGTGCTTAGTCATAGAATGAAATACTGGACTCTTTGATAAATCAATAGCAGCAGAGTTATCACAGTGAATAACTATGGGTTCATTGTAATCCACCCTTATACCCTTCAACATTTGCTTCATCCATAAAGTTTGTGTACAATTAGTAGAAGCAGCAACATACTCAACTTTAGCAGTAGATAAAGAAGTACATGACTGTTTCTTGCTGATCCAGGAAACAAGTTTCTTTCCAAGAAAGAAAGCTCCATCGGATGTGCTCTTCTGGTCATCAACATCTCCATCCCAATCTGCATCTATAAATGCACATAAAGTAAAGTCATCATTTTTAGGATACCACAAATCATACTCAGTTGTTCCTTGCAAATACCTGAAAATCCTTTTCACCACACTCTCATGATTCTCTCAAGGATCACTCTAATATCTTGATACAATACAAACTGCATTCATTATATTCGTTCTAGTCTGAGTCAGATATAACAAACCTCCAATCATAGATTTATACCTTGTATGATTTACTGGAGTTGATACATCTTTCTTTGTCAATTTCTCACTTGTAACCATAGGAGTACCAACTATTTTGGAATTTTCCATACCAAATTTCTTCAACAACTCTCTAGCATACTTAGTTTGATATATGAAAATGCCTTTATCATTCTGAGTAATATGCAAACCTAAGAAAAATTTCATCTACCCATTCATAGACATCTCAAATTCATTCTTCATATTATCAGAGAGTTCCATACATAACTTATCCTCACCTCTAAAAATGATATCATCAACAAATACTTCAACAATCAGTATGTCATCATCAGTGATCTTATAATATAAGTTACTATCAGTGTTACCTTTAGTGAAACCAAGCTTCAAAAGATATTTGTCTAATCTAGCATACCAAGTTCTAGGGGCTTGTTTCAATCCATATAACGCTTTCCTTAACCCGCAAACCATGTTTTTGTCATCTGAAAGTGAAAAACCATCAGGTTTCTCAATATAAACTTCCTCTTCAAGATCTCCATTCAAAAATGCACATTTAACATCCATCTGATAAACCTTGTATTTCTTATGGGCAACATAAGCAATAAATAATCTCACAACTTCAATCCTAGCTACCGAAGAAAAAGTCTCATCATAATAAATTCCTTCCTTCTTAGAATATCCTTTACATACCAATCTAGCCTTATTCCTCACAACTTGTCCATCCTCATTCAATTTATTCCTAAAAACCCATTTAGTTCTAATAACATTCTTATTTTTAGGTCGGGGAACTAAAGTCCATGTGTTGTTCTTTTCTATCTAATCTAATTCCTCTTCCATAGCTCTCATCCAACATTCATCTTTACAAGATTCAATAACTAATGTTGGTTCAACTTGACAAATTAAACATACCTCATTAGCTGCCAACCTTATTCTTGCCATTACTCCTTTGTTCTTGTCTCCAATGATCTGATCTTCTGAATGATTTATCTTTACATTCCTAGGAGTCTTCTAACTTTTTGTTCCTCTACTCTCATCTTCAAATACTGCTGAATTTTATGATATTGTCGGAGTAGCTAGTTCAACATTTTGTTCTGGTACAGGTGTTACCAGTTCAGTTATGATCATTTCCGCTTCCGGTTCTCTCTCATAAGTTCTGATTTGACCTTTGTACAACACATCCACCTTGACATTAGCACTCTCCACAATTCTCTGCAATCTTTTGTTATAACATCTATATGCTTTTCTTTCATTAGAATAACCAAGAAATATCCCTTCATCACATCCAATGGAATCATCTCTTTTGATATAGAATTACTACCAAAGATTTTGAAATACTTAACTGAAGGTGTATGACCAAACCATAACTCATAAGGTGTCTTACCGGTGTCT